>NW_027556098.1:46001890-46226890 GCF_003287225.1 Phascolarctos cinereus
AGTGCTCCTCCTCACCCTAAGACTGCAACCCAGATCCAAGTGTGAGAGATGATCTCTCAGAAGTGAAGCCTCCTCAGGGAGTTGTTTCTTGCTCTGTTGAAACATTTGCAGTCAGTTGACCTTGTGAAGAAATATGCCTTGCAGCACATCCTGTACTGGTACTAGGCCTCCCCCTCTTCCCAAACTTGTTTTTAGGCATATAGCAGGGAAAAGTAGCACCCTTCCCCTTCTTAAATTGCTTACTGTTGCAAAAACTTCCTGCCTGTTCTCATCTCCAGGCAAGTTTGTGAAACTGTCTTTGTTCTCTGTTGCTGGGGTAGATTGCCACGAATAAGATTGTACCCTCAGAGCTTGCACCAGTGAGCCCTGAGGAAGGGGGCTAGGGAGGAGGGGGTTGCAGTTAGGATCTATATAATCTGCTGAGCTGAACACACTTCCTCTGTCTTTGGTCAGGGCCATCACAGGGGAAATATGACAGAACTCAGGGAGATCATTGTTCAAGGAATTAGAAACACAGTACCAAGGAGCCAGAACTTAAATAAAGTACAGGAAGTACATCAAGAAAGAGAGGAGGCCCCTTCGGTGTTCTTAGACAGACTAAAAGAGACTATGAGAAAGTTCTTGGGCCTCAGTCTAGAGGACCCTGCAGCTCAAAGCATTCTCCGGGTTTATTTTGTGACTAATTCATGGCCCAATATTAATAAAAGCTGCAAAAGATAGAAGGATGGCAGAACAAACCCATGGAAGAACTTTTGGGAGTAGCCCAGAAAGCATATGAAGAAGAGACGGGACAAGCATTCCCAGATTATGTTACAAACCTTGAAACAACAGGAGGAACAGACCAAGCTTATGCTACAGACAGTTCAGACTGTGGCAGGAACAGTAAAGAAGAACCCAGGAAACCAGGGTTTGGGTTTTCAGGGAAGAGGGAGAGGGTGGGGACAATCCTCTGGATGGCGCCCCAGACCCCACCCAGGAATGGGACAAGGGAAAGGGGCTGGCCCGAGGACCCCACTTAGTTGTTGGGAATATGTTCAGGAGGGTCATTTAAAATGAGATTGCCCCAACTGAGTAAGGATGAGAAAGTTTTCTCCCATATGGAAATGGAAGATCAGTGTTCACAGATCAAACCCTCCCCGAACCCTTGATAAATTTGAGGGTGAGGCCATTAGGGGAAGAGGTTGTGTTTTTAATTGATACTAGGGCTACAAGATCTTCAATAACAGCCATGCCAAAAGGAACAAAACTGGGGAAAGAGACATTACTGATCTCAGGAGTAAAGAGACAGAACTTTTCTGTACCTGTTAGTGAAATCTTAGAACTTGAATATGGTAAAACTAAGGTACTAGGAAAACTTCTGCTAATTCCTGAGGCAGGGGTTAATTTGTTAAGAAGAGATCTTATAACCAAGTTATCTATCCAACTGGTCCTTCAGATTATCCCTAAGGGAATATTAGTATTAAAAGAGGAGGAGAATAAGATTGAATCCCAAGTCTGGGCTCAACGCCAGAACCAGGGCGGGGTTAATATTACTCCCGTAAAAGTTAGACTCAAAGATCTGAATGAGGTAATCCAAGTCAAACAATATTCCCTATCCCTGGAAGGGAGAAAGGGACTTAAACCAGTAATACAGGGACTGATAGGGGATGGGTTGCTGGAGCCTTGTTGTTCTCGCCAAAATACTCCAATATTACCTGTGAGGAAAGGAGATGGCTCTTATAGGTTGCTTCAAGACTGGAGAGAAATTGGGGCAGCTAGGTGGCGCAGTGGAGAGAGCACCAGCCCCGAAGTCAGGAGGACCCGAGTTCAAATTCAGACTCAGACTTTGAAACACTTGACACATACTAGCTGTGTGACCCTGGGCAAGTCACTTAACCCCAATTGCCTAAAAAAAAAAAAAGACGAGAGAAATCAATAAGATCGTCCTCCCCTCATATCCTGTGGTGCCAGATCCCTATACCCTCCTAGGAAAAATCTCTTATGATAGTGAGTGATTTAGTATAGTGGATCTGAAACATGCCTTTTGGGCCTGTCCCCTTGACCCAGAAAGCAGAGATCTGTTAGCCTTTGAGTGGGAGGATCCAGACACATGGAGAAAACAACAACTCCAGGGGAGCGTCCTCCCACAAGGGTACACTGAGTCACCAAACTTGGGGAGTATCCTGGAAAAATTTAGGACCCCACCCTTCGCTACCATTCTCCATATGTAGATGATCTGTTAATTGCAAGGGAAAAGAGAAGCACAGTCAGTAATGCTACTATTGAGCTTTTGAATTATCTCGGAAGCTTGGGCTTGTGAGTATCTAAGAGTAAATTGCAGTTTTGTTGAAAAGGAAGTCAAATACCTGGGGAACTGAATCAGTAAAGTGGGTAAGAAATTAGACCCCGATAGGATCTCGAGAATTCTACAAACTCCTCTGTCCCTAACAAAATGGGAACTTAGAAAATGTTTAGGTGTGGTTGGGTTTTGTAGAAATTGGATTGATTCATATGCAGTATTAACTAAGCCATTGTACAGTCATCTATTAGAAGAGAGGCTGGATCTTATCCAATGGGATTCAGAAGGACAAGAGAATTTCCAGAAGTTAAAGACAGTCTTGATGTCCTTCCTCATTAGATAAGCCTTTCCATTTATTCTTAAACAGTGAAAAGGGTGTGGCCCTCAAAGTTCTACCCCAAGTAAGAGAAGGGCAGAGGAGATCAGTGGCCTTCCTATCAAAACTCCTAGATCCTGTAGCCCAGGGATGGCCCACTTGTATTCAAGCCTTTGCTGCCACTGCAATTATGGTTAAAGAAAGCAGAAAGTTGACATTTGGAGAGGGCTTGATAGTGAGTGTCCCTCACCAGGCCAGCCTGTCCAGAATCAGAGAGCAGGCAGGTGGTTGACACACTCACGAATTCTTAAATATGAGGCCATCCTCATAGAGAAGGATGACTTGGTATTAGCACAAGACCCTAACCTCAACCCAGCCTCTTTCTTGTCAGCCTTGCTGAACCAGGAGCAAGAAGAGGTGGAACATTGTTGTATGGAAGTGATAGATTATCAGACCAAAATTAGAGAAGACCTGCAAGAGTCTCCCATTCCTGGGGCAGTTAATTTGTTTATAGACGGCTCCTCCAGGGTGGTGGAGGGACAGAGACAGAATGGATATGCTGTTGTGGAAGGTGATAGAACAGCCTTGGTAGAAGCAGCTAAGCTGCCAAAAACTTGGTTGGCTGTGAATTGTACGCCTTGAACCAAGCTTTAAAACTTTTAGGAGGAAAAAGAGGAAATATATATATATATATATATATACAGACTCCAGATATACTTGGGGAGTGGTACATGCATTTGGAAAAATTTGGGAAGAAAGGGGTATGATAAACAGTAAGGGAAAAGAATTGATTCATGTCACCCTTCTCTCTCAGGTTCTGGAAAACTTATAGTTGCCTGAAGACATAGTTGTGGTCCATGTAAATGGACATCAGTCGGGGTACTCTTTTGAGGCCAGAGGAAATTGACTAGCTGATGTAAAAGCAAAGCGGGCAGATGAAGGAGAGTATGGAACAAGGGAGAATCGGATATTAGTTTTAATTTCTGACCTTCCTCCAAATCTTGGCCCACCTAGCCTATCTGAGGGTGAGAAGAAAATGGCCCAGAATCTAGGAGCCATACAGAATGCCGAAGGGAAGTGGTTCCTACCAGACGGGAGAAAGGTGATCAGTAAGGCCAGTATGAGGCGGGTTTTACAAAACCTACAACAGGGGAGTCACTGGGATGTCCAAAACCTGTGTGATACAATCTTGACCCAATTTGTGTCTCCTGGGATCTATATCTTAGCCCATCAGATGGTGGATGGCTGTATTATTTGTCGAAGGACAAATAAGACTGCCCAACGCTGAGCACCAGGAGGAGGGAGACCTCCAGGTATTCAACCATTTCAAAGCATCCAGGTGGACTTTACTGAGCTACTCCCTGTCGGAAGACTCAAATACCTCCTCGTGGTAGTAGATCACCTAACCTCTTGAGTGGCAGCCTACCCCACGGCACAGGCCTCTGCTTCAGTGGTAGGATGATTTTGGAACAAATCATCCCCAGATACGATCTGATGGAGAGAATAGGTTCGGATCAGGGAATGCACTTTACTTCAAAAATCCTCCAGTCTATTATGACCACCCTCAAGATATCTTGGGACTTCCATACTCCCTGGCAGCCCCCATCCTCAGGCAAGGTAGAAAGGATGAATCAAGAAATTAAGAGGCAGCTAACCAAATTAGCCTTAGAAACTCACCTTCCATGGACCAAATGTCTTCCTTTAGCCTTGTTAAGGATTAGAACTAAACCCTGGAGGGATACTGGACTGAACCCATATGAACTTTTATACGGGCACCCCCTATCCAACTACTCTGACTGATATCCCCACCATTCCTAATAAGGACAAATTTCTGAGAGAGTATGTACAATCTTTGGCCAGATCTTTACTTTCATTATAGAAAAAGGGGTTGATTGCCCAGACCCCACTTCTGGGATTTCCTGTTCACTGATACCAACCTGGTGACTGGGTACTGATCCGGACCTGGAAGGAGAAGCTCACTCCATCCTGGGAGGGGCCTTTTCAAGTCTTATTGACCTCTGACACCCCACAGTCTGAACCAAGGAACGTGGTCGGATACATCATATCCGGCTCAAAGGACCAGTAACTCCTCCCGCAGAGTGGACAGCTGACTCTGTAGACACTGAGGGCTTGAAGGGGCCAAGGATACACCTCAGACAAGGGCCGCCCACAGGCTGGACACATGAACCCTGATCTGTCCCTACCTATGTTAATCCCAACCTTTCTGTTGCTTATTCTAGTCGTGGGTATTTTTGCTTGTGGCTCCGTTCCTCTGCATAGCCCCCTTACTTGCAATAATAGTGTGACACCATGGGGGACCCCTTAAGGCTCTTACTCCTCCAGTTTGTCTTAGTCTCCCTTTTATGGTCAGCCCCCATACCAACTATCTTATCTTGGGAAGGGGAACAGAATAGCTTTGAAAGACTAGTGGCAGCCATAGCCAACACTTTCAATCTCACCAACTGTAGGATATGTGGGGGGGCCTCGCAATGAGAATCTTGGCCCTGGGTCCCAGTGCCTTTGAAACCTGAGTGGCTTCTCAGCAACAGGTCTCAAGTACACAATGGACTGGCTTTTGGGCTACATATGAGGAACATCAATGGCCTCTTGCAGAATCAGTCCAGGGCAAGTATTGCTTAAAACAAACAGGACAGGGGAAAAATTTGGGGACCAGCGAATGTAGCTGGACTTATAGAATGGAACCGGGCATGGTGAAATATAACTGTTCAGCACATGTCCAATACAGCAATGGGACTTGGACCCGTTGTACCAACACTTCAGGTTCCACCCAGTCCTGTTCCCTGAAGCTCCGACTGGACAAGGATGAGGCAAATCAAAGTCGGTGGGACTTGCTGGCCATGGCAGAGTGCCAAAGGAAAAATCAATCCCATGGGATGATTTCGGTCCCTTACAGTCGCTGGGGATGGGATAATGGCTCTTATTTTGGGTATTTTAGCAAATTCTGGAGTACCAGTAACCAAACTTGAATTAACAACTCCTCCTTAGAAAAATGTAGTTGGAGAAAGGAGCAGCAGTTATGGAGGTGCCAGTATAAGGAAGGGCTTATGCTAGACGGTGGCACCTTTGTCACCTTCAACCAGACTTGCATGCCCTGCCTTAGGAGAGGGCCCTTGGGCTATCAAGACCAGCAGTACTATCTCTTGTAGCTCCAAATGCTCCATAATCTTTCTGGGAAATAAGGCACATCCCACCTTAAAGGGACATTATTGGGTCTGTGGGCTTAATGCTTAAACCCACCTCCCAGTGAACTGGACCGGGATCTGCTACATAGGTCTAATCAGACCCAAATTCTTTTTCCTGCCAGGTCAAGAGGGAGATCACTTAGCGATAAAACTGTATGATCAAAGAGGACCATAGATACATCCATTACTAGTACAGGGGATGCTAATGGATGGGGTGATACTTGGCTACCTGAAATGATCATTAAAGAATATGGACCAGCAACATGGGTGCAGGATGGGAATTGGGGATATAGAATTCCTATCTACATGTTAAATAGGATTATCCACCTCCAAGCTGTGATCTAGATCATCACAAATCTAGACAGCTAGAGCCCTACACTTATTGGCAGATAAATGACTCAAAGCCGAGAGGCTATTTTGCAGCATAGGTTAGTGTTAAACTACCTCTTGGCAGAAAAGGGAGGAGTATGTGGGAAGCTAAACTTGTCCACATGCTGTATGAAAATTGATGATAATGGAAAAATTGTAAAGGCTATAGCAGGTAATATCAGAAAAATTGCACACGTTCCAGTACAGACTTGGAAGTCTCCTTTTAATTCCTCCTGGTGGTCCTGGTTTGGGGAGAGCTTGTGGAAACAAATTTTGTGGGTTTTGCTCATTGCCATTAGTAGTGTAATTCTCCTTCCAATGTGCCTCCCAGGTCTGATGCAGTTGATAACCTGAGTGATACAGGACTCGTTGTCCAAAATGATTAGAGGGAAAAGCTGAGGGGTCCCTTGGACTGATGGTCTTAAAGAGTCAGGGGTGGACCCCAGTCGACCCTAAAGATCGAAATGAGCCTGAAGGCAGAGAAGACTTTGATGGAAGAAGCATATCAAGAATGGTGTGAGGAGTCTTCAAAGGATAAAAGAGGAGAGATTGTAAGAGATGATCCCTCAGAAGTGAAGCCTCCTCAGAGAGTTGTTTCTTGCTGTGCTGAAACATTTGCAGTCACTTGACTGTGTGAAAAAATAAGCCTTGCAACACATCCTGTACTGTACTAGGCCTCCCCCTCTTCCCAAACTTGTTTTTAGGCACATAGCAGGGAAAAGTATCACCCCTCCCCCTCTTAAACTGCTTACTCTTGCAAAAACTTCCTGCCTGTTCTCTTCTCCTGGCAAGTTTGTGAAACTGTCTTTGTTCTCTGTTGCTGGGGTAGATTGCCTCGAATAAGATTGTACTCTCAGAGCTTGCACCAGTGAGCCCTGAGGAAGGGGGCTAGGGAGGAGGGGGTTGCAGTTAGGCTCTATATAATCTGCTGAGCTGAACACACTTCCATTGTCTTTGGTCAGGGCTATCTTTTGGGTGCTCTGAGGGAGCCCTTTCTCAAGAAAGCCAGTAAACAAACTGTTCTTTTTGCTAATATCTCCAAGTGTCTGATTTATTGGTAAGGGTCTTCGTACCCCACACACAAGTATGGGCAAAACAACAGAATCCTGCCTCAGTGCCAGCAAAGAGATCCCTGTAATCTCCTGATCTGTTGTTCGATCCTCTTACTGTCTGTGGGCTGCTCTAGAAGCAGGCGCTGCCATCACTACTGCCCTTGGGGCTACACTGTGCTCCTCTCACCCCCAGGTCCAACAGACCTTTCCCACTGACCTTCTAAGTTGTATTTAGTGTTTGTGGGTTGAGAAGTCTGGAAACCGCCATAGCTGCCCATGATTCAGTCCCCTAAGGCCTACTCCAGGTTTGCCGGGGCCCTGTCTTTGCCGATGCTACCCACACTAGAGTGTGCTCCTCTCCCACCCTGCCGCAATGGACCTTTCCCATAGAGGTTGTCTCGGGCTGGAAATTTGTCTCACTGCCTTTCTGTGGGTTTTACTGCTGCAGAGTTTGAGGGTCATGTTTTCACAAGTATTTGGAGGGGTCTTATTCCACCATCTTGGCTCCACCCTGTGGAGTTGTCCTCTTCTGTTGGTGTACCAAGCATCCTTCTCATTATAATAGCTTTTCATGGCTGGATTTTTCTTTGGTTGTTCATTCTTCCAGCATACTAACTTCAGACTTTTCATTAAGGCCAGGTTCTGCACACTTCTACAGAAAGTGTCTAGGCTGGATCTGCTGCTACTTTCTCGGAGGGAAGGCTCAGGCTGGGGACCCACAAGCTTTTAGTGCTACCAGTGTGGTCTGATCCAGGGCAGTTTGATTTTTGCCCCCTGCTCAGAGATCAGCAAGTTTATGACTTGGGTTGGGATCTGAACACCAGGCCTGTGGCCTTGCCCCAGTTGGAGTCTCAGTAGATTGCTGCTGGATTGGCCACTACTATCAGCCAGATGGAAAGTGTTGCTGTTTCAGAGTGACAGACTATAAGCTTCCTTTTGGTGTGAGATTCCTTTCCTAGTAATTCCTCTATAGGATTCAGACTGAGCTAAAAGGGTCCAATCCACATAGTTGCTCCCTGCTTCTGACTGTGTTCTTTGCTCAGTACACATCCTAGGAACCACTCCTCGCCCTGGAATGTCATTCCTCCATTAAAATCTCCTCTTCAGACTGTACTTGATCTATTATCTAGAACCAGGTAGGGGGTAGTTCCCACTTGGCACCTGTCCTTGCACCCTTTAGGCCCCTCTATGCTGGATTCTGGGACCTGTTCTTGCTGTGGTGCATAGCCAACTCCTGTGGTGGAATACTTTGCTCTCCAGTGTCCACATACCTGTCTTTCCCTATGCAAACCTTGGTAACTTTTTTTTTTTTCATTTCCAAATCAGGGATTCAGTATGGTCCATTTTCTAGATTAGGCAGCTGTACTTCTTGCTACTCTGGCATCTGGACTCCTCTATACTATTTCCTTCGATGATTTCATCACCTTCTGTAAACTGAATTATCATCTCTAGATGTTTCTCATCTATTTGTCCAGTTCTTTACCTCCCTCACCTGACCTCCAGTCTAGTCTCCAACTATCTATTGCACATCTTGGGCATTTTAAAGCCAACCTATCCAAAACTGAAATCATTATCTTTTCCCCAAAACCCTCTCCTTTTCTTAACTTCCCAATTATCAATGGTACCTCTATCCTCTCAAGTCACCCAAGATAGGAACTTTGTTTTATCATCCTCAATTCGTCACCTGCTCTCACCCTCCATAATTCAATCAGTTGCCAAGTCCTGCCATTTCTATCTTCTTAACATCTTTCATATATGCTCCCTTCTCTGACGCTGCCAATACCCTGGTGCAATTCCTCATAACCTAGACTACTGAAATAACTTGTTGGTAGGTCTCCTTGCTTTAAGACTCTCCTTACTCCAGTCCATCCTCCACTCTGCAGTAAAATTGATATTCCTAAGAGTAGTCTGCCCATGTCAGTCTCCATTCAACAAAATCCAATGGCTCCCTACATTTCCAGAATAAAAATAAAATCCTGTTTGACATTCAAAGCCTTTCAGACTTTGGTCCCTTCATACACCTTACTCCCCTCCTCCATGTACTCTGCAATCTAGTGACACTTGCCTCCCTCCATACAATTCCCCATCACCTAACTGAGCATTTCACCCTGTACCTGGAATTCTCTCCTGCTTCATTTTCTACCTCTGGACTTTCCTGGCTTCCTTCACATCTCTCTAATATCCCAACTTCTGCACGAAATCTTTCCCAGCCCTCCTTAAATCTCAGTGCCTTTCATCTGAGATTATCTGCAATTTATCCTGTATGTATTTTGCTTGTAAATAATCATCTGTGTATCTTCTCCCCCATGAGACTGGGAGGTCCTTAAAAGAAAAGAACTGGTTTTTGTCTTTCTTTCTTTATATCCCCAGTGCTTAGCATAGTGCCTGGGACATAGAAGGCACTTAATGTTTCTCAACTTGACTGTGCAATGTTTGAGTATGTGATGTATAAGCATTGAAAGGTAAATTTGGACCTGGCTATTTTGTTTCCCTTTTTAAAAAATATACATATATATTTTATTTATTTATTTCATTAAATATTTTCCAATTAAAAAAATTAACATTCATTTCTTAAAATTCTGAATTCCAAATTCTCTCTGTCCCACCCACCACTCCTCCACCCATTAGAAGGCAAACAATATGATATCAATTATACATGAAGTCATGCAGAGCATTTCCATGTTAGCCATGTTGCAAAAGAAAACAAGGAATGAAGTATGCTTCAATCTGCACTCAGAGCTCATCAGTTCTCTCTCTGGAAATGGATAGCATTTTTCAACACGGGTCCTTTGGAATTGTCTTGGATCATTGTCTTGATCAGAGTAGCTAAGTCTTTCATGGTTTATCATCCTTACGATACTGGAGTTACAGTGTACAATGTTTCTTGATTCTGCTCACTTCACATCAGTTCATATACGTCGTCTTAGATTTTCCTGAAACCATTCTGCTCATTATTCTATCACAATCATATACCACAGCTTTTTCAGCCATTCCCCAATTAATGAGCATTCCCTCAGTTTCCAGTTCTTTTTTGGGCCTGGTTATTAAGGAATTTAAATGCCAAACAGGAATTTGTATTTGATCTTAGAGGTCACAGAAGTTTCTGAAGCCCATTAAGCACGAGAATGATATAGTCAGACTTAGGCTTTAGGAATGTTATTTTGGCAGCTTTGTGGAGAATAGATTTGAAAGAGGAAAAGAGATAATGAACTAGGTTAATGACCCTCTGAGTTAACCTGGTTTATTATCTCTCTTTCTCTGTAGAACTGGTAAGACTTGGCAACACAATGGATATGTAGTAGTGTAAGAAAGGCAACAAGAATAAGCCTGAAATTGTGAATTTGGGAAGTATACTAGTATCCTTTTTCTTTAAAGCCTAAATTTGCTTCTTTGTAACTTCCACCCATTATTCCTAATTCTGACCTCTAAAGCCAAAAAGATTAAGTCTGATATATCCTTCAGATACTTGAAAACACCTAATGTCTCCTCCCCGTACACGTCTCAATGGCCCCCTAAATTCTATTTTCTAGGCTCAATATCTCTAGTGCCCATGATCCTAAGGCCCTTTTCACCATCCTTGTTGCCTTCTTCTCAAAGATGTGCTTTGAGAAAATATGGCTACAGTGAATAGAGCACTGGCCCTGAAGTGGATAGAGCACCGGCCCTGAAGTCAGGAGGACCTGAGTTCAAATCTGGCCTCAGACCAAACACTTGATTCATACTAGCTGTGTGACCCTGGGCAAGTCACTTAATCCCAATTGCCAAAAAAAAAGAAAAGAAAAGAAATGAACACTACCCTACATATGAGACCAACATATAGAAGGACTATCATCTTCCCAGTGCTGGACATCATGCTAGATTAAAGTGACATTAGCTTTTTTGATTTGGAATAGTATTTGTGATTATCTGTGGGCAAGGTGGAAGGCTACATTTGTAAATGATAATCAATTAAAAAGGTACCTCCCACAATATTTTCCTCATAAGACCTATTACCAATGTTGTTGAAGGCACCACTAAGATTACAATGATCACTCATTTGATAGTGCTGGAAGCTATGTTGTAAATATGGCCCATTCACAGACACAAATTCATTGTAGTGAAGCAATAGTGTCTCTTAAAGAAGTCAAATCCTACCAAGAACCATTTTCCAGTAAGATACACCAACAAATGTCAGCTCTGACAATAACAACAGTTAGCATTACTTTTTTTCCTTTTTCAGGGAAGGGAGCTAAGGGGGAGACAACTGGGGTTAAGTGACTTGCCTAGGATCACACAGCTAGTAAGTGTCTGAGGCCAAATTTGAACTCAGGTCCTCCTGACTCCAGGGCTAGTGTTCTAGCCACTGAGCAATCTACTTGCACCAGCTGGCATTCTATGGTGCCTACCATATGCCAGGCACTACTAGTATTTTGTACTAAAGCACTTTACAAATATTACCCCATTTGATCCTCACAGTAACCCTGGGAGGTAGGTGTTATTATTATCCTCATTTTACAGTTGAGGAAACTGAGGCAACAAGTTAAGTAATTTGCCTGGAGTCACAAAGCTAGTAGGTATCTGAGGCTGAATTTGGAATTGGGACTTCCTGGCTCCAATTTTACCAAACTAATTCCAGGAAGAACACAAATCATAGCCTAGATGAATAACCATTAGGTTGGCTATGAGATCTCAAACTGCTTCTCTGAGGGTTTGGTTTGGTTTTCCTGCTCACTTACTACTGTATTGCTGAAGTTTCTGAGCAGCCTCACTGTGTAGGTATCCTGTCTTAATAGACACTCAGAAGGCTAGATACAGAGGGCATCTAGTATATGATATCCTTGGAAAACCAGCCATGAACTGATCCAATCTTTCACCCCCTTAACCAGTTTCAATTAAGTCACTGGGAAGCTCAAAGTTAAGATAAGATCACTTCTAAGAGTGTCTGAAGTTAGCCATTATGTAGTTTATTAAAAGCTTTAAAAAAAATTTGACCAGTTACAAGTTTGACAGAAAACCTTTTTATACAAAAAATACTTTTAATCACTTTTTGATTTAACCAGGTAATAACCAAATCTTATTTACTTGCTGCCTTTTGGGGGGTGGGGTGGGGGGAGGGGATGTTTTATGTACTGTAAAAATTTTAATATCTTAATATGATCTACATATATTTTATGCATACCTTATAAAAGTATCCTATACAAGTACTGAATTGTTCAAGAAAAAAATAAAATAAATAATAAATGATTTGAAAAAAATCCCACATTTTAATTGAGAAAAATATGGTTCTGAATTGTTTATATACATACATATACTGTCACATGTAATAGAAACAGCCATCTGTTAGAAATCCCACCAAAATGCAGCAAATACTATAGCAATAGTTCCAATTTAACCAAAAAATGATGAATATTTAAGTTGGTAACATAGCTAAGAATGCAGTATTGCTAAAGAGATCACCCAGCAAAGTTAAGACGTTTCCTAAAATAGGCTGCCCAGAAAACTTCAAAAAATTAAAAATAAACAGAAAGTCACACTCATTTTTCACAGGAAGACAAAAATGAGTTTCATGATGTTTATTAAACATTTGATATAGTCAACCCTCTTATTTTCTGATACTTAAGCTCAACTGTCCATATTTTTACAAAAGAAAAAAAAAAGCAAAACACTTCTGTAAGTTAACATGATTGGCAATCTCTGCAGGAAAAAATCCTAGTACTCAAATTAAAATAGGACCGAAGTGAGGAAAACCTATATAACCACTATTATTGCTACCTTGTTTTAAAGAATGTTCAATTTCAAAGATAGGAAATCATCTAAAAGAAATCTAACAGCATTTACTAAAGATGGTTCACAAAGCAGGCACTAATCTCAGTCATGAATAGGTAGATTAAAGTAAAAATTCCCAAAGATTCTTTATGTAAGAAAGCTAAAGGAAAACTCTCCATTTAAATTGTGGCATAATCCTCATTTTAAGAAAAAAAATATAATTTGCAGGACTGGAAAGATTGCACAAAGGTCTGAGGTGATCAGAAAAGCTCTTAGTGAAAACACCTAAGTCCCCAGCATCATCATAAAAAATATATGCAGACTTAATTATAAATACATTTATATTTGTAATACAATTTCTGGCTAAAGATCAACACCTTTCAGCATTTTTAGAAGTTATGACAAAGTATCCACAGCATTTGTGGAAATATTTGAGTGCATAGAATATGTATTTTTTTCAGTAGGCATACATAGTACTTTAGTTTATTACCTTCTGTACCTTTAAAAAAGAAGACTATTGCCTACATCTTAAGAACTATACAACAGAAATACTGAGAAAATTATTTCACAGAAAATATATTTTATGTACTACTGATTTCATGCATTTGTTCAACAACCTGTCCTAAAATTTCATCAACTACATCGATATCGTAATTTACTTGCTGTAGATCTAGATCAGGCATAATCGAAGCCAGCAGCTGGCCCACATTAATTCGAAGGGATCGAAGTTTGAGGCTGCAAACACAGATATAAAGCATATAAATATATAAATCTTATTAACACTGGAGCGTAAGACTAAAGTGAAATATTAAAATGTACATTGTATATTTAATTACATCAGTATCAAAAAATAAAATTTAAAACAAAAACTAAACTTTCATAAAGTTATAGTAAACAAATGAGGAAAGGGAAAGCTTCATTTAAAAATTTGGAGGATCAAACGTAATGCCAGTTACATTTGAGTTTAGCACAAATATAAGCACTTAGCAACTATAAGAAACAAGGGTTCTTATGTTTGATTTTTCAAACACTAATAAAGAGAACACAATATTGTAGGTCTAGAGAAAATCTTAACTTATACAGATTAAATGGTTATTTGCATTACAAAGTGTTCCTTTCAACAGTAAGACAACTTGTAGGAAAAACACTGAATTAGACACCTGGGTTCTAAGTCCCGTTCTGTCACTGGCTGGTCTTTTTAATATCTCTAGGCCTCAGTTTCCTCCTCCATAAGATGGAGGTAGACTAGATGATCTCTAAGATCTTTTTCAGCTCTATATGTGTAACTGGCATTTATGTAGTACCACATTAAAGTTCACAGTAATCTAGATTAGAGAGGAGGCATTTTACAGAGGAAGAAACTGAGGGCAGGAAAGTTAAGTACATTATCTAATTAGATTCTCACAACAATCCTGCTGCAAGGTCCCATAGGTACCAACAGCAGGATTTGAATCAAGATGCCCTGACTTCAGAGCCAATGTACTTTCCAGTATACTAATAATTACAAAAATCCTATTGCACGACTAAAGAATTACACTTTTCTTATCTTGCAAAAAAAAAAATTCCTTTTTAAAAACTGAACAGTTTTAATAATAATTCCTTCTTAGTACTTCATATGTTCAAATATCTCTACAAAGAAAATTCTGTAATAGGAATGCAACACATTTGGGTCACTGCAAGAAAAGTGTAAACCTTAGAGTACTACATAAATGTGTTATTGTTATTGAAAATGTAGATAGATGTGGCTATGAGAAAATTATGAAAATTAGAAAATTCTGAGTAATGTTTAAAGATTTTAACTAAAATCTCCTACTAAAGTACTACTATAATGCCTCACATAATCAGTTTCAGAATTTTAAAACAGCAAGCCATCAACCCCTGCATGAAAAAGAACTTTTTCTACAATTTCCTTCACAAGTGGTCGTCATAGCATGGGCTGACCCTACATTCTCAAGCTTGAGCTGGTTCACTCCAAACTGACAGCGAATATAGGCCTAGTTACGGATGGACTGATTACATGTCTCTTCTCCAAGACCAACCTAAAATTCAGAGGCTCATTACTAGTTTGGGTGCAGTAATGATTCATTTTGGCAAGACTCATTCTATCACTTACTGAGTTACAGAGTAGCTCACAAGGATAAGATTCCAGATACCTGCATTCTTGACCATCTTAAAACCTCCACCTACTTTTTTTTCCTCCCTTTTTTCATTATCATGCCCCTATGATCTCAATTCTTTTATATTATGCTTTCCAGAAACAGCAAACAATCAAATTCTCACCAAGACTATATTCTTCATTACGTTCCGCACCTTTTAGCTGGGATGGCAAAATTTTTAAGTATGCAAAATATTTGTATTATACTTTTTCCCTGATGCCCTTGTGGATTTTCTCAAACTTCAACAAGCCTATCAACAAAGGAAGGAACTATATATGTTCTTGATCAGGAATTCTCAACTTTTTTTTGTGGCATGGACAGTCAGGTGAATCTATGGATCTCTTCTAAGAATGTTTTTAAAATCATGGAATAGTGAGAGAAAACAATTATACTATAACAGTTATCAAAATATTTTTTAAAACAAGATCAGAGAACTCTTTCTTCAATTCAACTAATATTTCTTAAGTACCAATGTACAGCACCATTCTAGGAACCTAATCCAGTGTTTTAATGAATCCTTTACCAATGTATACATGTGTCCAGTATTCTATTCCTCAAGGTCTTGCTATAATACATTTATTAAACTAATGTTCTGTGCAAAAGGATAATAGTTTGAAGTGTTACCGTCCCAAAATAAAGTCTGTTTATTTTAAGCAGAGCCTTATCCAGAGGCTTATCCATGTGCCTTAAACCATAAGGCAGATTAATGTGGGAAAATTAGATATCATGGCAGGCTGGGGTAGCAAGATCTAAGAGAGAAGGTTTCTTTTAGGTCCTAAAATTATTACACAGATTGGCAACTGCCCTGGCATAACCACAGTTGGGATCAAATCCCACAAAAGAATGCCAGAACCCATTTACAATCCTTTTGAATCAGAGTAATGTCACTTCCATTAATTGTCATACTTGTCTAGTGGAAGACAGCCTTCCAAATAACTGCTTGCTCAAAGGGAATTAAAAACCTCTCTCTGCTAAGCAGTCGCTTGGCATTTTTACTCAAATACCTGTGTGTTTCCTAGAAGGAGAGGGGACTAGGAAGGGAACAATAAGAAGGAAACAAATAAGAAGATAGGAGCAGAAAGTGGCCTAGGAAAAATTAGAGAGGAGTCTAAGAAACTACTTATCTCAAGTATGAAGTTTTGCTCATACTGAAGAATTTTAGAAGAAATACTTTTCTCAATCTATGGTGGAAAAGTTTTAAGTATATTCCATGTTCTTTGAAATAAGAATTAAAAATTATTAATAAAATAATAAAAAAATACCCAACAAAATATTTCAAAAAAATAAAATAAACGTCAGGAATACAGCCATCAAGGTCTAATATATCCCACCTCCAGAAAGCTTTCCCTGTTATGAATGATCACTAATCTCATCAATCTCTTAAGTTATAAATTTTCTTTTATCATTCTCTAAATTACTCGGTTTTGCCTCCTAAATGAGACTCAAAGTAACCTGGGAAACATTCTTATTATGTAGCCTCTGCAGTCTATAGTGCAGAATGCTGAGCACACAAAAATTCAATAGCTCCTGAATGACAGAGAAAAATCACTGGAGTATAGATTTAGAGCTGGGAAGAATCTGAAAGATGATATCTAGACCAGAGGCAGGGAACCTGTGGCCTTGCAGCCTGATCTAGTCCAGCCCCTATAAGGAAATCGAAGCCCAAAGAAGTGAAGTGACTGTCCAAGGCCATATTGGCAGTAAGGGGAGGAAGCAGAATTTGAACCCAAGTCTTAGGATTCCAAATCCAATGACCTTTTTAATTTAAGCTTGATGGATCATTTGCTATCATAGCTGCAAAAAAAGACTTACAGACAAATAATAGTAAAGAGGTGCTCATTGTTACCTTTCCCTATCCGAATAATTCATAGAAGCTTCAATGTTACTAGTTGTTGAATCATCTGATCTTGTCATTTGTGAAACTGTAGCTTTTAATTGTTCGACTTCAGTTTTGAGTTCTTCACATTGAAAGCCCATTTGTGTTTTTTCCATTTCTAATAATTCCACCTAACAGAAAAATAAAAATAAATTAATTCTCGATTTCTGTAACTGAAAATACTACAAAGCACAGATATGACCAATTTTATAAAACTTCTGTGATCACAAAACACAAAAAAGTTTCAGAAAGTGGTTAAGAGGAGAGGAATAACCTTCTATAATAGAAGTTCAATAAATACTTGACAAATTTAATGACTATTAAAAACACACACACAATTTTCCTTAAGTCACATGGGAGGGAAGAAGAGAAGGAGGGGAAGAACTACAAGGGAAAGATTAATGGATATTATTAGTTTTTGTGCATCTTTGGCATAATAATAACACAAGAATTGTTTTCTATAGAACACTTTAAGGTTTGCAAAGTGCTTTACACATGTTATTTTATCCTTATAATAACTCTAGTAAGTAGGTATTATTATTATCCCCAGATAAGGAAAGTGAGACAGACAGAAATTAAGTGATTTCCCCAGGATCACATAGTTAAGATGTGCCTGAGGACAGATTTTAACTCAATCTTCCTAGATTTAGCACTTTATCCACTTACCACTTAGTTCCCCCAACATCCTATTTCATGTAGTAGATCTGAGTAATCAAAAGTCCAATTTTATTGACTATTCACAAAGGCACTGATATATAAATACATATTTTTAGAGCCATTTGCTAACTGTAATGATGAAGTAGTTTTAGTCTTTGTATTATTTCAAATTAAATCTAGAGTTAGAGTTAATGAGTAAGCACTGTAAGACAAGCACTTCAGAAATATATTAATGAACATTTACCACTATATTGATAATTCTAAACTAGAAAAACATCTAGCACTTTAAATTGGTCATTATGCTCTAAATCTCAAATAACCATATTTGGTTTTCTGTTCAGTTTATCCTATTGTTTTGTCTCTTCTTTATGCTGATTATGTATCTTACCTCATTTTTATACTGGTCCCTTTCAACAATGCATTTGTCCAGTTGTCTGAAAACATCATCAAGTTGCACAGCCATTTCATCCACTTCAGTTTTATTTTCACTGCTTGAACATTTACTACATTCAGCTTTTAAATTTTGTAAAGTATTACAGTGTTCTGTCAGCTTTTCTATCTCCTTGAAAGTCTGCTCAAATTGAAATACCATCTGATCTGGACTTTCAGAATTTCCATTAACATTTTCAAGTAAAAATGTGACATCAGTTTCGGTTGATTGATGACAAGTTTCCTTTTTCACATATTTATCATTCATTTCAACTATCTTCATTTCTAATGTTTTCACTTTTTCCATTAACATTTCACATTGTCTTTTATAATTTTCTTTTTCTTCACTGACAAGCTGCAACTCATTTCTAAGTTCACTTAATTGGTATCCAACGTCGCCTGCAGATTTATCAGCTACATTCAGGACATACTGCTTTGCTTGGGCTTCTAAAATGGCTTGCTGTGGACCATCTTGGCCGTCCATGTCATCTTCAAGAGCTTCTTCCTTTTTAACTGCTAAATTTGGAACTTCAGTTTGTGTTGCAGCAGACTTCGGTTCAGAGTCACATCCAGAATTGGATACTAAACCGAGCACTGAACTATTCAGTTCACAAGGTTCTCTGTCAGCAATATTCTCTGATGGAATCTCACTTTGCTCTGTGTGAATCTGTTCAGTTTTTACGACTGTGACATCAACATCTACAGAAGGTTTGGGGGTACTGTTCTCTTCTAAGATAATCACATCATCATCATATTTTGTTATCTTTGCATTCGATGGAGTTAAACTAGAAGATCTCCGTTTTAAGCTGGAAAAGGATAAATTGTTCAGTTGTATATGTGTGAAGACAAGTAGATAAGATATGGAAAGCCTGTATCAATTAAATAATTTTATTTAATGAATATACCATCACTCTAACTGGACAATCTAAAGGTTTCTGCAAAAAAACTGCTTCAGGAATAATGAATTAATGTCATATTAAACTGCACTGGTCAAAAACTTAATGCCAATAAAGAATAATTCTCAGATACTAAAAAATGGAATTTTTTTTAAAAATTAAGGCAGCATTTTTAAAGGAGCCAATTTCCACAAGTTCTTCCCCCCTCTTTTTTCAATTTGTGAGCCTTTTACTGTATTTAGAAAAATACTACTTTCTGTGTCAAATAATTATTTTGCTCAAGTATGACAAAATGTAACAATAGTAAAAATTTAAGGATGAAGTAAAGATTTTAAGGGAATTTGGGGATTAAACAACTATACAACGAACTATATTTTAAAGAGCTGACATCACAAAGCACTAGAGTTGGAAGGAACCCTTAAACATCAACTGGATTAATCCTTTCTTTTACCAGCTGAAAAAAACTGAGACCAAAACAGGTTAAATAATTTTCCCCTAGTTTTCCACCATGGAACTAGACTGAATGAGTTTCAATTGGTAGCCTTTAATTCAAAGGCTATAAAATGAGCTGGAGAAGGAAATGGCAAACCACTCTAGTGTTTTTGCCAAGAAAGCTCCCTAAAAAGGGAATCACATAGAGTCAGACATGACTGAAAAGACTAAACAACAAAATGTTACACACATCCACATATGGTTTTGCCATTTCCTTCTCCATCTGCTCTACTTGTAGTCTCATTGTATCAGGAAAAAGTGATTCTCTCCCCACCTCCCTCCCTCCACCCCCACCTTCAGCATGCTGGGTAGATTTCCTTACGGCGAATTTATAGAAATTCATGAAGGTGGGCAGAATAAATGGATGCGTTATGATATGCATCATTACAGAGTTAATCCACAATGATGGGATCACAGATCTACTGAGTTAGCTTCTATTTCAAATTTCATCCAAAAATCCTTACTGCTTGTGGCATCAAGTTCAAGATCCTTAATAATTTAGTTTTAGTCTACTCAAACTCCATTATGAGAACCCTTCCCCCTCAGTGGGTTGGTCTATCCTTCTCCTCACACACCACAACTCTTCTTATTTCCATCTCTTTGGCTCATGTTGTCATTAGCAATCCTAAAGCACCTAGAATGACTCTTCTACCCCTAACCACCCAAATCTTAGCCCATCAATGGAGGCTGGATTAGTCCCACATTTTCCATTAAATCCTTCTACAGAACTCTAATTCACATTATTCTTCTCTGTTCTCAACTACTATAAATTCTATACCACAAAATCATACTGTATTATGTTTTACTTATTTCCTGTTCTTAAATCAGTTATTCCTAATCAAGCTGCTAAACTACATGAGACTGTCATAAAGTACTTTTATTTCCTACACTATACAGCACATTAAAAGAGACTGAATGTGTGTATAAATGCTGAAAAATTAGTCAGCACATATACACACAATATCATATCAAATACCATAATTGATACTAATTTAAGTACTGTGGTCTAATCTTATTGAAAAGGAAAGAAAACTTTTAGAAAACAAATACTATGTAATTTGTGCTCATTTTAAGATTTTACACAAATACAACTAAGTATAACTAGAACTACATTGTTGCCCAAAGTAGCAAAGTCATTCTCTAATTCAAGAGAAAAACGTAACCTACTAAAAACTAACCCGTTGTTGTCAAGATCCAGTTGAGATGACAGATGTGATCTTGGAATACTTTCCTTCACTGGGGTGGTGAAGTCTTTACTTGAAGGGACAGGGTGACTTGTCATAAATAAATGTTCAATACAAGGCTGCAGAAAGATTAGAATTGTCTTAGGAAGTGTACCAGGTTACTATGTTACCACAATATAAAACTTTTTTTTTAAATGTACTGGTTTTACTTTTTTTTTTTAAAAAAAAAGTCACAAAACTATACATTAAAACCAAAGTCGCACATATTTCTCTATATAAATCATCATTCCAAACTGGTTTTGGTTACCTGAGGGTTTAACTCCAGTCGTTTCATCTTGGATTTTTCTTTATCTCTTAATAATGGAAGGAAAATGAACAAAAATTAAAAATCAAAATGAAATGATCCAGCAATAGTATGCTCCAACAATATATTTTGCCATCTCATCTAGTTGCACACATGACCAGTTGGGCACATACATACATACATACATGCATACACACATACATAGATAAATAAATAATAAAAGCTTATCTAACTTCAGTTCCTTCCTAGAAATAGTCACAATATCTACCAGTATAACAGCATAAGATAAATTATAGTGAAGACTCAGTACCTAGGATTACACAGATTTGGAATCTGAATTTCCTCAAGACTGGCTAATTTCTAGGGACTATACCTAACAAAAGCCGACTTGAAGGTATAGTCAAGTGCTTCAGTAATCTAAATCAAAAAGGCTTTACACTAAAAAAAGACAGGGGAAGGAGAAAATTCTTTTGTTTATTTCACAAGCTAGAAAGAATACAATAAAGGAAAAAGAAATTATAGCCTTCTGGGTTAAAGATATTAATTTCAAAGAAGATAAAATCCAAGAAAGGAGCCAATAATAAAACCTATGGCCTCAAATGACTATACATAAATGCCCAAAGTCTGGGCAATAGGTAAAAGGGAACTAGAGGTCTTAAAAAGAAGGAAAAGTTGACCTCATAGATAAATAATAAGATTTTGGTGGAATGAAAACCATGATGAGAATATGGCTCTGAAATAGGTTATGTCTTATTCAAAGATACAAGTACGAGAAATGAAAAAATAGGTCACATTGTATATTAAGAAGCTATTTCCTTTATTAATTTCAGAAAACTCAGTAAGAAGAGGAAAAGCATTTGGGTGAGGATCAATGGAAAGAGAAAAAGAAGTGATTTTGTCAGCTGAAAAAAATCATAAGCTTGGCACAGAGGCGTGATATTTCAGTGCTAGAATATATAAACATCTGCAGATAACTTCATGCTTTTAAAAGTGGAGGAATTAATAATGGAAAATTCTACACTGAACAGGATTCTCACCAACAGTGAAGAACACTGGGAGAAGTGACCACTACCTTCTACAGTCTGTCATAGCCTGGCCTAGTCTGATATCTACTTTAGATTTCATGAGAGAAAATTTCAAAAGGTTCCATATTAAAATTCTTTAGAGGTCAACCCTGTAGGGGCAGGAATTCTAATTACATTTTAATGAAATTTTAAAATCAATGGAAAGAATTCCAATGCAAACGAAAAAAGCTAAGAGTCCAATGTGGCTGCACATGGAAATCACAAACCAATTCAAAATTTTAAAATGTATGTAAAGAAGATGAAAAAGGCAGGTCAGAGAGGATGAGTATAAAAGCATACCAGCCTTTACAAATACTACCAGGGATGCTAAAGCTTAGGTTAAAGGAGCTAAGGCTGTCAAAGCAAGCTAAGAACAAAAGAAAAGTTTGTTTATTAAACTATAGTAATAGAAAAAAGGAGGATAAAAAAAGGGATAAGACCACACAGGGTAGAGTGGATACTATGACAACTGACAACAGAGGAAAGGCAGAATGAGCAATTGTTAGTGTTCCCCCTGCCCTTGACAAATTCAGGTCACCTGAACCCTAAAACCTATGCTTTGGGGTACTAGAAGAAATGGTGGCTATTATTCCTAAACTTTCTACTTGAATGTCACTGCATGCTCCATACCAGCAATCATACCATAAGGAACCTAATCCTTTCAGCTCTGAAACTCCTATCCTGTCCTGATTGGTGAATGCTTCATATGGCCTAGTATATCTAGCCAGCTCTAGATTATCTAGATATCTAGAAGCTCTGGACAAGCTTCACTTTACATTTATCTCTAGTGAAACTTCTTACACAACAATCCTCCCTAATCGCCATGCTCTTTTCCAGTTCTGGAGTCATGTCAAATAAATCAATTCTCTTTCTACTAGAAAGGCTCTTGTTCCCTATGATTCCATTCACCATCCCTGTGATTGTCCAAACCAAAATCCCCTGCCCATACACTGCTCCTCTATACGTGTTGTCTCCCACTTTTAGAATATAAACCCTTTGAGGGTAAAGACTATATCCCTTTTATATTTCTATCTTCCGTGTTTGGCACATATATAACAGATCATTAAAGATGTAATTAGTGAACATCTAGGAAAAGAAGTAGTAGGTTATGCAGAATTAGCATGTCTTCATGCAGAACAGTTCATTCTATACCAAACTTATACTAACCTTTAGCAATGTCACTAAACCAGTAGATGAAGTGAATACTGTAGACACCTACTATCTACTCTCTCTACCAAATGGTTCCTTCTACATTGCCTTCAAACAAACCTAAGTCTTCCCAATCTTAAAAAAAAGTCTTTATTAGACTCTACCAATCCATAATATTACATCTGTCCTCTTTCTCAACCAAAATCCTGTGTTCACTCACTGCTTCCACTTCTCCTCTCACCCCTCTGCGATCTGACTTCTGACACTCAAATGAAATTCATCTTTCCAAAGCTAATCTTAAATGACGTACTCTGAATTGCCAAATCTGATCTTTTCTCAGTCTTCATCGTTATCAACCTACTGCTGCACTGACACTTGACTTTCATGACACTACTCTCTCCTGGTTCTCCTACCTGTCTACTCCCTCCTTCTATCATGTTTTCTAACTGTAGGTGCTCCCCAAGGCTCTGTCCTAAGACTTCTTCTATCCTATACTTGATCTCTTGGTAACCTCATCAACTCATATATCATCTCTATGTAGATGACTCACAAAGCTATCTATACAGGCCTGCCCTCTGCCCTGAGTTTCAGTCTTCTATCACCATCATCATTTGAATACTGGACATTCAAAACTTGAGTCCCAGAAACACCTCAAATGTAACAAGTCTAAAAATTTAACTAATTATTCCCCACCACCACCACACGCACACCTCTGCTCTTCCAAACTGTCTCATTTCTGTCAAAGGAAATCAAGGAAGTGATAGATATCATATATCCACACTCCCAGGTCTATGATCTCATACACATTTCATCAGTTGCCAAATCTAGCTTCACAACATCTCTTGCATGTAACCCCTTCCACTCACATAAGTATCATGTCTCACACAGATTATTTCAGCAGCCTCCTAATTGGTCTCTCTGCCTCAAGTCACTCACTACTCCAGTCCAACCTCTGCAATGCTGTCCGAGTAATATTCCTTAAGTACAAGTCTATATGACTCTTCTATTTCTTCAACTTCAGTAGCTTTCTATTGTCTTTATACCAGACTATCTTTCCAGCCTCACTGGCCTCTCTCTGGGATCCAGTCTTCTCTCGATTCCTCCTATACAACACTACAACTCCCATTTCTATGCCTTTGTTCTGGACACCCCACATAACCTAAATATGAACTACCTCTTTACCTCTATTTGATTTCATCCTTCTCTTTCCTCAAGATGCTGCTCAAGCACTACCTTCTACAGAAAGCCTTTCCTAATCTCACCAAACTGCTAGTGTGCTACCTTCCTTGTATTTAAATCCCTTATATCTATTAGTACTTATTCTCTTTATATCTTCATATATACTTGTTTTCTCCAATGTAAGATCCTTGTGAGAAAGGCTGGTATCAAATAGTATTTATATATCCAGTGCATAATGCAATGCCAGGCACTTGGCAAAGAAAGGTCTTATAAATGTTTGTTGACTATTGACATTATTTACAGAGATTTCAGCACAGCATTTGTGAAAGTCTTTCATGTTGTTTTTATGGAAAAGATAAATGTAGATGAAACAATAATAAAGTAAGATGAATTCAGAAATGATTGAAAAGAAGGAATCATGATAACATGGTAGGAAGTCCCTAGTGGATCTGTGCTTGGGGTTATTTTAATTAAACTTTTTGTCAGTGGGAGGATCCATATGAATTGATATGGAGTGAAAGGAGTAGAACAAAGGAGAACAATTTATATAGTAACAACAACATTGCAAAGAAAACTTTGAAAAAATTAACAACTCTAATCAATGCAGTAGCCCACCATTATTCCAGACTGCCGCTATCCACCTCTTACGAGAAAGATGACAGACTCAAAATGCAGAATGAAAAATATATTTTTGGATACTGCCAATAAGAGAACTTGTTATAAGGTTTTTTTTAATTTTGTTTCAGTGGAGATAAATAATAAAGGTTTTTTAAATGAAAAAAATTTTTTAAGGAGAAAATGATTTGCAGATAACACAACACTGAAAAGGATACCTAGCACACTGAATGACAGGACTCAAGAGAAATCTTGATAAGCTTGAGCACTGATAATTGAGCTAATAATTCTAAGATAAAATTCAACTGAAACTAATATAAAGTCTTACAAGCTTAGCTGAAAAAAATCAACTTCCTAAGTCCATGAGGTATGGTTAGAAAGTAGTTGAAAATATCTAATTGTTTGAATAGACAACAAGTGTGACACATGTCAGCAGTGTTACATGGTAGCCAAAAAAGCTAATGTGATCTTGCGCCACACTGACATGCATAGTTTACAATGAAGGGGTGATAGTCCCATTGTAATGTGCCCTGGTCAGATGACAAATGGAACACTGTGTTCAATTCGAGGCACAGTTTAAGGAGGACGTTAATAAACTAAAGAGCATCCAGAGCAAGGCACCAAGGGTGGTGAAGTGCCCAGAATCCATCATATAAAGATTAATTTAAGGAACTGGGTTACATTTATCATAGTAAAGAACAGACTCAAGAGGAACATGAGGGCTGCCTTCAAATATCTGAGGGACTATTATGAGAAAGAGATCATCATTAGACTTGTTATGATTGCTCTAAAGACCCAGACGCAATGGGTAAAATTTACAAAGGGTCAATTTAGATTTAATGCCAAGAAACATCTTCCTAAAAATTAGAGCTACCCAAAAGTGGAATGGATTGCCTTAGGAAGCTCAAAATTCTCCCTAGCAGAAGCTAGATGACTATTTGTAGCATATATTATAGCAAGGATTGATTTGACTAGATGGCTACCTGAGTCCATCCCAACTCTAAAAAATGTATGATTTTGTCAAATTAACACATCTAAGGAGAATAAAAAAAAAGATTCAAAGCACAAGTCTGAATTACTCTGACAGCAGTGTGTACATGTGTACACACAGACATTTTCAAGTACAAGAAGAGGTCAAAACTATGTCGTGTTATGTAGAAGCTTCTAAGAGTTACAGTAGACAGGAAATCCTTTAACAATTCTAAGAAATAACTAGCACAGGAAGCTGCTGCCACAATTCTATGCCTTAAAGCTTAGTTGACACTGTCAGCCATGGAAGAGACCAAAAGAAATAGATTCTTTATCAATTAATTTTTTTTTCACTTAGAATAGTACTTTCAGTAGACATGGGACAACTTAGATTAATCTAAATAAATACCAAATTTTCAAGTCCACTGTTTTTCATGTAGCAGGTCATAAACTAAGACTGCTGTAACCAGGATAGGCATTTACATTTCTTTGTTATCAAGGAACCGGTATACTACTTACTTTTTTTTGTAGGTTTTTTCATATGTGGGATGCACCAAATCATCATCTTCAGGTTCTTCTGGTACAAGGCAACTCCTATTTAGAAAAGCATATGGCAAAAATGTCAATAGTGCCTTCTCACATATGTTCCCCTCCATTACAAAATAAAGTCTACAAACTAACTCTACCTGAACTGTGGGTCAGGGTTCATGGAGCAATACCATTTTTCAGGAAGTTGATCTATTCCATCTGGTAGTTTTCGCCATTTTAGGCAGGAATCACACTGAACCCATGTCTGGTCAGGCTGTTTCCTGTAAGAGAACACAAAATCTTGGTATGAGAATTTGGCTACCTGGTAATAGCTACCTTTACATTTTAATTTTCCTCACAAAATGGTGCTGTTCTCTTAGAAATTTCCCCAAATTTTAACTCATCAATTTTAGAACAAGTCAGTCAGGTGAAAGGTCTAACAAACTGAAGAGATTCAAAATACAGTCCAGCCTAAAGACTCCATCTAGTGTCATATTAACACCATAACTAAGCATGGAAAGGGTCATTACCACTAAGATGACTACTAGGTGATGAATCATTGAGCCATAGCAAGCAAATAAAAACAAAATAGTCTTTATGCTGTATATCCTCCTCTTTATGCCCAAAGTGGCAGGAGGAAAAGCAGAAAAGCAGTCAAATAATAACCATTTTTAGAACACCTATAAACATTAAAGTACCTTTTGGTACTCTAAATAAGAGAGACTTTTGTCCAGTGACCAACAAATTGATATATTATTTCTGGAAGATAAGAACCACATCAGTATTAACATTCTAGAAAAGGATTAGTTACAGCTTAATGGAAAGTTAGCTCACTAATTTTTTTTTGAAGAGATGAATAAGAAAATTAAGAGTTAGTTTCATACTGTGCCTCAAAGGCAATAAAATCATTTCATGGGGCAAAGTTATCAATGATCTCTCAACTGCCAAATCCAAACACCTTTTTCTCAAATCTCATTTTTCTCAACTTCTTGGCAACCTTTAGTACTTTTTATACTCTGCTTGATACTCTCTTCATTCAGGGTTTTCAGGACACCCACCCCTCTCTCTTGGTTGTCCTCCTACCTTCAGATAGACTCTTTCGCTGGGTCCTCATCTACATCACGTCCTCTAACCACAGGTGTCTCACAGAGTTCTGTCTGTGCTCTCTTCTCTTCTGCCTCTATGACTGCTTTTCAGACACTTCAAACACGATGTACAGGAGACATCTTAAACTCAACATGTCCAAAAACGGCACTTTTTTCTCCAAATCTTTCTCCCCCAATACTTCCTCCCTTCCTAATTTCCCTATTGCTGCGGAGGGCAAATTCATCTTCCCCAACTCTCAGGCTCAGAACCTAGGTGTTATCTTAAACTCCTCACTATCTCTAACCCCCCTTATTGAATCTGCTGCCAATACATGTCGATTTCATCTTGCAATAACTCTCCTCTGGCACAGCCACCACTCCTTTGCAGATGTCCATCACCTCAAACCTGGACATGTGCAATAACCTGTTGAGGGTCAGCCTGCCTCAAGTCTCCCCTCACTTGAAGCCATCCTACTCCATTCAGCTACTAAAGTGATTTTCCTAAACAGAGGTCTGACACCCCCTTCTCCCCCCTTCAATAAACTCTGCCAACTTCCTATTACTTCAAGGAACAAATACAGAATGCTCTGTTTGGCATTCAAAGCCCTTTATAACCAAGTCCCCTCCTACCTTTCCAGTCTCCTTTCACTTTAGTCCCCATCACTTATTTATTGATCTGGTAACACTGGCATCCTTGCTGGGTTTTTTCTTTCTTTATGCTTTTAGTCTAATTGACTTTTTATTTTAGTGTACACATAGCAGCTGAATACAAAAGCAAAGCCAGCATGTTTCTCAAATCCTATCAGATCTGAGGGAATTTTGAGAAACAGAAACAGTACAACCTAAGCTTTAAGTAATGCCAACTTGTTTTAAATATGTGTTTTAACAAGTACAATTTAAAAAAAAGAAATATATTAAGTAAATGTGTGTGTGTGTGTATATATACACACATACATACATATACACATAGGCATGTATACTTTCATTTATTATTTTTCAATTTTTGTTTAATTTCCAGTTGCAAATTCTCTCCCTCCCTCTCACCCCTCCA
Source organism: Phascolarctos cinereus (assembly GCF_003287225.1). Lineage (NCBI taxonomy): Eukaryota > Metazoa > Chordata > Mammalia > Diprotodontia > Phascolarctidae > Phascolarctos > Phascolarctos cinereus. The sequence goes on from NW_027556098.1 coordinate 46,030,488, forward strand.
CCACTCACTGAAAAAGAAAGCAATTTGATAGCAATTATAGATGTAAAATAATGCAAAACATATTTCTATATTAGCCATGTAGAAAAAAAAGGAGCAAGGATAATAAGTTTTTAAAAAATCAAACTTCAGTTTGCACCTAGAGTTCATCAGTTCTCTCTCTATACACAGATTGTCCTGGATCACTGTGTTAAAAGAATAATTAAGTCTTTCATGGTTAACGATCATTATGATATTGCTGTTACTATATATATATATATATATATATGTATATATATGTGTGTGTGTGTGTGTGTTCTCCTGGTTCTGCTCACTTCACTTTGCATCAGAGTTCATATGTTTCCCTAGATTTTTTCTGAAACCATTGCCCCATCATTGTTTCTTATAGCACAGTAACTCCATCACAATCATATATCACAACTTGTTCAGCCATTCCCCACTTGATGGGCACTCCCTCAATTTCTAGTTCTTCACTACTACAAAGCTGCTATAAATATTTTTTTACATATTGGTCCTTTTCCTTTCCCTTCGGTATCTTTAAGATCTCAGATCTAGTAGTGGTATTGCTTGGTAAAAGGGTATATACAGTTTGATAAGCCCTTTCGTTGTAGTTCCAAATTGTTCTCCAGAATGGTTGGACCAGCTCACAACTCCAGCTACAGTGCATTGGTGTACCTATTTATCCACATGCCCAACAGCATTTGTCCTTTTCCATTTCATTCACATTAACCCATCTGATAGATATAAGGTAGTACCTCAGAGTTGTTTTAATTTGCATTTCTCTAATCAGTTGTGACTCAGAACATTTCTTCATGTGACTTTTGAGTTCTTCTGAAAAATGCCTGTTTATATCCTTTAACCATTTATCAATGGGGGAATGGTTCTTATTTTTATAAATTTGGTTTGGTTCCCTAAGTATTTGAGAAATGAGGCCTTTGGTAGAGAAATCTGCTATAAAAATTTTTGATATCACATCATTGTCTATGGTACCTATTAGCAAAATGAAATTTCCTTATTATCTCTTTTAATTAGGTCTATTTCTTCTTTTGTACTGACTTCATGATTGCTTGCTAGCCCAGCCTTTTTTACTTTATGTGATGCATAATAAATACATTCTGCTCCAGGCCCCTATTTTAATCCTCTGACTGCCTTTCTATTTCAAATATGTTTCTAGTAAACAACACATTGTTGGATTCTGATTTGTTTCTAATCCATTTGGCTATTTCTTTTTGTTTGATGAGTGAGTTCATCCCATTCATAGTTAAAATTACTGTGTATATCCCTCCATCCTCTTTTATTTTATTTATCCTTCAGTCTGTCTTTTAACCCTGTACCTCCTAAAAAGTCTGTTTTGCTTCTGACCACTACCTCCCTTAACCTGCTCTCCCTTCTATGGGACACTAGTTAAGGGAAAATGGTTTGTTTAAAAAAAAAAAGATAACAATAAAACTTAGTTTTAAAAAAGGCAATAATAAAACTTAAAAGAAAAACACTTTTTTGCCTCAAAAGGCAAGACAGGAATTTACATTTTTATTAATGTCTTGTGTACAGATATCAATTGTGAATTTTTTCTTCTTAGTCATCAGTTTCTCTTCATATTCTAGGTACACTGGTCTTGTTTTCAGAAATGCTTTTATAATTTGATATGAACAAAATTGTCCATTTTGTCTTTTGTGATCTCCATGAATTTTGCTCTTTCCATTCTCTGCTAGTTTTAAAATATGAATTTTTACATAAAGGTGGTTTATCCATTTAAAGCTGATACTGTAGCACATTGTAAGATTTTAAACTTAAGATCGAAAACTTTCAGCCCAATTTTTTTTTCCTAGTAGTGCTTGTTCAATAGGGAGTCCTTCCTTTAGAAGTTACCCTGCCTAATTCTAACATTCTCTTTCTATTTACCTTTTATTCCCATGTTTCTCCCTCCTGATTATTTTTATCACCCTAGAGATCTTTGCCCCTAAAATTATTCTGCCCACAACTTCATTCATTCCTCTTTGGCGCCACCTCTGTCACAGACCATGCCCTACTGAGCCTTGCGGTCTTGCTCTTCTGATTAGCATCTCAACAATCACTATTTCAACAGAGGGCACAGGTATGAGTTAGTTATGTTGAGATTATCTCAAATGGCAGAACATCCAAACTCTTAAAAGAAAAGTTAAATGAAGTACAGGAGGAAAAAGATAGCAAAACCATTCTAGTGGAGGACCTCAACTTTCCCCTCTCAAAATGAGATTTTATGGCATTCTAAGAAAAAAATTACACTGGAAAAGGCATGTATGGACTAGAAATCTCCACTTTGAAAGGATACTACATTATGTACATATACATTACATAAAGATCCAGTGATACAGTACATGCTGGATCTCTGATTTCATTGGTAGAGAATAAAGAGAATCATGAAAAAATTCTCTCTATCAATGCAGGTTGGCATCTTCTCTGCAACTTATTGTCTTAGAGCAGGAGTGGGAAACCTTCAGTCTCGAGGCCACACGTGGCCCTCTAGGTCCTCAAGTGCAGCCCTTTGACTTAATCAAACTTCACAGAACAAATCCCCTTAATAAAAGAATTTGCTCTGTAAAACTTGGACTCAGTCAAAAGGTCATACCCAAGGACCTAGAAGGCCACATGTGGCTTAAAGGCCTCAGGTTCCCCAAGCTTGTCTTAGAGAATTGTTCAGAGTACTGAAAAGTTTCACAGAGACAGGACGTAAATACAGGTCATCTTCCTGGTGGCAAGAATAGTTCTCTAAACACTTCATCGTATTGCTTCCCTCTCACTGAAACAATGTAGTATTAATAAGAGTTAACACATATTTTAATAAAAAAGATAAAACAGGGACAGCTAAGTGGCGCAGTGGACAGAGCACCAGTCCTGGAGGCAGGAGGACCTGAGTTCAAATTCAGCCTCAGACACAACACTCACTAGCTGTGTGACTCTGGGCAAGTCACTTAAATCCCAATTGCCTCACCCAACAGATAAATAAATAAATGAAACAAAATAAACCTATGATAAGAACAAGTTTAAATTACATTCAGATAATAAGATATTCCAAAGTTTCAAAGTCTCTCCAAAGGCAGCAGTGACAATAGAAAAAAAAAAGCAATGGATCTGGAGGCAAAAGAGATTAGAATTCAGATCCCATCTGCCAGTTACTAACAATGTGACTATAGATAAGTGACAACATCTAAGCCTACTTCACAGGATTTTTGTAATGACCACATGAGAAAATTAATGTACTTTGCAAACAGCATATAAATTGCAGTTATTACTGGTAGATCAAATTTCACCTAAGTCTGAAAAAATCTAGCCAAATCTCAAAACCTAATGCTGAATAACAACTGAGAAGTTGTTATTATCTGCAACATCTGCAACAGTAAATTACACAGGAAATTACTTAAAGGCAGAAACTAATTAGAAACCAATTTTAGAGAAGGAAATGGCAAACCACTCCAGTATCTTTGCCAAGAAAACCCCAAATAGGGTCACAAAGAATCAGACATGATTAAAATGACTGAACAACAAAAGAATCTGGTTTATATCAAAAAAAGGTTAAGTACTAATAAAAACTGGTTCAAATTTGTTTCTATAGAGCACTATAAGATGTTTATCAATGTTTTCTCTCCTAGATCATTCCTTATCATGGTAGATGGGCTTGCATAGCTCAATGAAACTATGAGCTAGGTTGTGCAGGGTTACCTAAAACAGACAGGTCATAATGGTATATTCTGACAAAAGGTGACCCACTGGAGAAGGAAATGGCAAATCACTCTAGTATCTTTGCCAAGAAAACCCCACAGTCAGTATGAAAATGATAAAAGATATGATACCAGAAGATAAGCCCTTCAGGTTAGATGTCCAACATGTTATTGGGGAAGAACAGAAAATAACTACAAGTAGCTTCAAAAAAGAATTAAGCAGCTGGGACAAAACCAAAAGGAAACTCGGATTCAGATGTGTCTGATGATAAGAGGAAACTCCAATGCTATAAAGACCAACATCGCATAGAAACATGGAATGTAAGATCTATGAAATAAGGTAAGTTGGATGTGGTCAAACAGGAGATGAAAAGATTTACACATTGACATCATGGGTGTCAGTGAACTTAAATGGGCAAGAATGGGTGAATTTAATTCAGGTGATCATTACAAAAACTGCTGTGGGCAAGAATTCCTTTGAAGAAATAAAAGGGAGAGAAAAACAGTTACTAGGGTACTGTTTTTACAAAAAGGACAGAATGATTATGTTTGAATCCAAGGCAAACCGCTTACCATCACAATGGTACAAGTCTATGCTCCAACCACTGATGCCAAATAGGCCAGAGCTGATCAGTTATGTGAAGACCTACATCTTACAGAAATTACATCAAAAAAAAAAGATGTCATATTCATCATAGGGGATTACAATGCTAAAACAGGAAATCAAAAGATAACTAGAATAACAAATTTGGCCTGGGAACACAAAATGAACCAGGGAAGACATGAATATTGTGTCAAGATAACTCACTGATCATAGCAAACACTCTTTTTCAAAATCCAAAAAACTGTACACATGGATATCACCAGATGGTCAATATCAAAATCAGTCAAAACTTCAAGAAATTAATTCAGACTAGTCACTGGAAGGACAAATACTGAAGCTGAAGCTTGAATATTTTGGTCAGATAATGAGACAATGCAACTCTTTGGAAAAGTCCCTGATGCTGGGAAAAAATGAAAACAAAAGAAGGGGACAAAGGAAGAAGAAATAGATAGCCCCATGGAAGCAATGAACATGAGCTTGGACAGACTTTGGGAGATAGTGGAGGGATATGCTGGTATGGTTCATGGGGTCATGAAGAGTCTAATACGACTGAATGAATAAACAATATCAAGTTATTTATTTCTAAATAATATATATTATGAAAAACTCCAGTTCATATACCATAAGGTATACTTTTGGTGTTTTCACCAGCATATACTTACTGTAAGTCTTCAACAGGCAAATTCAAAGGATATTCTGCATTTTTCTTCACTTTCATTTCATTCCAGTAATCATTAAGCTTTTCTCCCAGTGCAGCTATGGTAAGCCTAACAAAATAAAAAGAAACTTTCTAAAAATCATTAATATACATTGACATAAAATTCAGATTGCACTAAGAAAAAGCATTAATTTAAGAATGTATTATTAGCAGAGACCACAGAATTTCAAAAATCTCACATATTAATATTGTTGCTACATTCTATCAGAACTTTTTTTTTAAAAGAAAATATTTCTGTGGTGTTGTTGCTTTGAACTACTGATTGACCTGGTCATTTGGACAGGACCATGAGGAAATAACAAAAATATTTATCAGTTGCCTGGAAGTACAAATTAATCAAGTATTGAAAGAAGCAGATATTAACAAACAGGTCCAATACTACTAAAATTCCCTTCTACTACTAAACTAAAATTCCCTTCACTCTAGTCCTTCCTCTATAACTTTTAAAAGCTCTGATGATAGTAGAAAGAGAACATTTGGTTTAGAGAAGTTACTTCCTAGCAATATGCCTAAACATCAGCAAGAAAACACTGAAAATTCTTTTCTGGGCAACATCTCACTTCTGTCTCCCCCCACCCCCAAGACACACAAATAATTGCACTGTTATTCTCTAAACCTTTATAACAAACTGAGCTTTTCTCATGATCTAGTATATCTACTGACAATTATATAAAGCAGTAGCTGAGGGGAATACTGCAGGAAATCAGAAACAGGTATAGTCCCACTAATGCAGTAGAGGGATGTACAATTTGGTGTTATTCTAAATTTCAGATAAGGGGTAAGAGGTAAGGAGCAGGCTTGTGATTTTATTGGTAGAAAAAACTCCCTCTACCATAGGTAGGCATCATGTCTGTAACTTAAGAGTCTCAGAAAGCTATCTAAAGCCCTGAGAGTTAAAGTAACTTGGCCAGGGTCACACCACCATTGTGCATCAGAGGCAAGCCTTGAAACAAGGCAAGAGAATTTTCCTGATGCCTATGCCAGCTTTCTATCCACTATACCATACTGCCTCTCAAATTTCAGATAAAACTTCTAATGAACACAACAAAAACTATTTTAAAACAATTACATATTAATAGCTGACAAATTAATATTAGACATTGTTTCTTACAACATTTTATATCTGTACTTAAATCTGCCTATTTTAATAAAAACTTCTAGATTAAAATTCAGATGACATTTTGAGATTAAGGCAAATTTCCAAGTTAGGATATTCAAGGGCACGTTCAAATAAATGTATCATTATACATTACTAAAGCATATTTTTATTTTTAAAAATTAGTCATATTTTAATTCTAATGGAATAAATTCAAAGACAAGCCTACGAAATGCACCTTGAATTTCAACTGATGTTCAAAGAAATATAGAATGCAGCTAAAAAGCAAAGTATACATATTAAAAGTCAGTGTTTTTTAAGTGAGGCAAGCACATAAAATATTAGGGAAAGTCCCTTAGGTTAAGACTGTCTAGTCTATCACTGCAGTAATATCAAATTCTAAAAAATTCAACAAAAAGACTTAAAATCCTATCTAAATAATAAGAAGGCACCTAAGAATGAGATTTGTATTTAAGAAACATTAAGTAATATCCAAGAAAGCAACTAGGAAAATAAATCCATGGCACAAGTAAGGAGGAAAATTTGGCATTACAAATATCTGAGACTTTGTTAGATCGAAGGGCTAGGTGAAGGTGCTTATGACTCTCAAGAAAGAAGAAGAAAAACAGAAAGGACCTTACTCCTATACTCCCCCAGAGACAGAAGAGAAACTACAAATTGTAAACTAAATGAAGGGTAGAAGTATAGTAAAAGAGTGAGAAGGCACGGTACCCCAAGGATCAGGGCAGCACAAGAGGTCTTTAGACTTAAAATGCTGCAAACAGTGAACATAGAATGAACTTGTTAGTATTCCACCAGTGTTAAGATTAGGTGTTTTAATCCTGAGTCAAGTTCATTTAGTAAATAAAATTAATTTCTGAGATATTTCTTTTGTATATAGTTTGTACCCCTGAAATTACCACATACTGATAACAGCAGCAAAGTGGATAGAGCTCTAGACTTGGGAATCAGGAAGGGCCTGAGTCTGAATCTCACCTTAGGCATTTACTAGAGATTTAACCTGCACAAGACACAAACATCAGTTTCTGTTTTCTTCATCTTTCTTTTGGAGATCCTTTCCTTGTTTGAAATTCCTACAAATGTCACCTCAAATCATCCTGGGGTAGAGTCCTATCAGAGCTGATATAGGGAAACTATGCCAATCTGGACATCTCTCCAAGCTAAAAATGGCTTGGAAATAGAAAGTTAAGTAAAATTACTTGTAGGAGACTTGTGCCTAAAACACAGAGTACAGTATGAATATTTTTTCTTTAACACACCTAAGCTATATACATATGCTGGACCATGATAATCTAGACAGGATAAAAGTATTATTTCTATTGTTTGTTTTGGTGAGGCAATTGGGGTTAAGTGACTTGCCCAGAGTCACACAGCTAGTGAGTGTTATGTGTCCGAGGTCACATTTGAACTCAGGTCCTCCTGAATCCAGGAATGGTGCTCTATCCACTGTACGACCTAGCTGCCTCTAAAAGTTTTACTTCTAAAGAAATCACATTGTTCAATTTTGCATTATCACCACCACAATAATGGTTTCCTATAGCAAAAACAGAACCAAAAATCAGGTAGCAGATAAAAAAGGGTGCTAGACCTTGTTTTATCTATGTAACTCCTCCTTTTTTCAGCCTATTTCCACAATTTTCCACAGAAACTACCCATCAAAAGAAAAATGGCAGAATTTCTATGCTATTGAGATGAGAGAGATAACTATATGTTTGCATAAAATGGGTACTTCATATTTGCTGAAATGAATATTAAACTTGTGAGAAATAATTATTTGGATCCCTACTCTATTCCAATTAGTATTAATCAGTTTGATAGTCTACATAAATCATACAGGGATAGACAGCTTCTTATAGTGGGCCTCAAACTTTAATATAATGTTCACTGCTTGTTTACCAAGTTATGAGGCTCACTTGTGCAACCACAAGAATGCAAAGAATGCTGTTTTACTCAAATTCCATGTCCAAACCCAGCATGAGTGGGATGCCTTGAAAAGTCTCCCAACTTATTTTTTGTACTTCCATACCATTCTCACTTGTCCAGCATGAGCAGGTGACCATCTTATGACCACTTAGTCAATGGAGATGCCCCAGGCATCGTCCAACCTATGAACCCCCCTTCCCCCCCCACTATAATGTGTGTGTGTGTGTGTGTGTGTGTGTGTGTGTGTGTATCTCTCTCTATCATTTATATCATATAATATATATATATATATATCATTTTTGGCCCTCAAGAGCAAGGTCTATCAACCAACGAGAATCTGTATTTTACCGTGTCTCTTTTGTATATTTGGGTATCAAACCTTATAAAAACAAGGTCCCTGAAGGAGGCATCTCAGACCATGGAGAGGATCTGAGGGTCCACTTCACTGGACGGGACCATAAACCCTTTAATAAAGTGCCACTGGCTCTGAGCTCTGCCTCAGTCTCTTTTCTTGTAGGTTGGACAATTTTAATCCCCACAAACTTACTTTGTTTTACCCATTTAGAAATGGTCAGTCTACATAAACAGAAAAATTCATGACAAAATGGAGGTATAGGCCCAAATGAGGAAAGTATGGTAACACCATAATTGATAAGCACTCTGCTATTTCCTGCATCCCAGAGTATGTATATTTATCTCTCCTCCAGATTACTTCCTCCACCTTACTCTGGCAGGGTGGGTTCCTAAAGAAATAGCTACCTACCCCATTCTAGGTATTCTGTGGCTCCCAGAGTCCTAAAATTATAGCTCATGAGCCCCCCAGTGGGATATTTAACTTGGTTCTCATCAAAGAACAAAATTACCTCAAAGCAGCAGCATTTACTGATAAGTCATAGTAATAAAAGCAGTAGCAACAAAATATCTTCCCAGAAAATCATTGGGAGAAATGGGAGGAATTATTAGGACTTGCTGTAGACTTCATGGAGAATATGCCTGAGCTAAAAACACAGCTATAAGAAACTTTTTCTAAGATATACCTTAGCCGCTCATAAAGAGAATGTAGTGAGTTGTGACGTACCTGTACTCATTTGTGTAGTCAAAATCTTGTTTATTGTGAGTTGGCTTTAGGAAGTTACACTCTATAATTCCAACTACACCAACACCCATGTTGTTTGCCTGAAAAAGAAAATAAGGCAAAACATAAAATAAAGCTTTGAGGAGGTAATGATTTTATGTACAAAATGCAAGGTGTAAGAAGGAGTTAGAGGAACTTTTTAAAACCAGTGAGGTAGAGTGAAAACAATACTGGTCTCACAGTCAGAAGACCTATATTCAAGTCCATGCTGTTATTAGCTAAATTATCTTATTTGGGTAAGTCATTAATCTTTCTGGTTCTCAGTCTTCGCTTGTAAAATAAAGGAGGTTAAACTAAGTTTACAATTTTAAAATTCCAAGTTAAACTCAATGTTATGTCTTACTTATTAAAATCACTACCAGCAAAGAATCCCAACACGGCCCACTAAAATGGCAAGGTGTAGTAGAAAGAATACTAGGACTTTGAAGCAAAGGACCTAAGTTCAAAGCTCTATGCTTGCTTCGGCAGCACATATACTAAAACTGGAACAATATAGAGAAGATTAGCATGGCCCCTGCACAAGGATGACACACAAATTCATGAAGCATTCAAAGCCTAACTCTACCATTTACTCTACCTTGGCCAGGTCAATGAAAATACTCAGGGCCTTCATTTCTTCATATTTAAAATGAGGAGGTTAGACTAGATCAGGGATTCTCAACATTTTTTGCATCACAGACATATTTGGCAGTCTGATAAAGCCTACAGAGTTCCTCTCAGAATGTTTTTAAATGCATAAAATGTGTAGGATTACAAAGGAAACCAATTATATTAAAATACAGTTATAATATTTTCTAAAAACAAGTTTATAGATACCAAGTTTAAGAACCCCTGGACAACATGATCTCTAAAGTCCCTTCCCAGCCCTAATTCTATGGCCTTATGAGCCTAAAACCCTTCTTTTAGGTCTATATAGTAAAAAAAAAAAAATATATATATATATATATATATATATATATATATATATATATATATATGTGTGTGTGTGTATATATATATATATATATATATGTGTGTGTATAATATATATTTAAATTACGTCTTCCTTCTATATATAGGAATAAATAACCTTTCAAATGTTTTCCAATATATTTTACATGATTACACATATGTAACCTACATTGAATATTGTTTGCCATCTTAAGGAGGAGGGAGAAAATTTGGAATTCAAAATTTTATTAAAAAATTAATGTTAAAAATTCTCTTTACATGTAATTGGGAAAAAAATACTATTTAAAAGAAAAAAAAAGTTTGCCAAAGTAGAATGGATTGTTTGATCTCCAATCTGGATTATGGAAGCACTGAGATCTTCCATCCCCATTTCTGCTTTAGACTACACATTACAAAATTATATTAAGACCACAATTTATTCTGAAGTCCTTGGTCATACCTGGTGAGAAACCTTAGCAGTCTTTTCTTAACTCTTGATTCCAAAACTTACTCTGCATTAAAGTTCAGGGAAGAACTCTGATCTCCCTAATAATAGAATTAGGTTAGTGATTGGTTAAGGGAAAGAGGCCTTTATTCCAATATACTCTTCCTTTATTCCAATATACTCTTCCCCTGGCCCCCAACTCCCCCAGCCTTGCTTGATAAGATTAAGGCAATGAGAAGGAAAAACTCTTTGATTTCTTCAGTTAATGGAAGTACAACCAGCTGGAAAGGTGAATCCTTATAGAAAGTAGCCAAAGAAGGAGCCCTCCAGGGATCTTAAACTGGGGTCCATGAATAATGAAAGGAGTACATGGACAGATTTTGTAGATCCATAATTTTCCTTATTATTTTGAAAAATATTTCAACATAATTGTCTTCTTTTATAATTCTATGCATTTTGTTTTAGGCACTTAAAGTCATTATTATGGAAAGATGTCCATAACCTTTACCAGACTACCAAAGGGGTCCAGGACACACAAAAAAGTTAAGAATCGCTACTCTGGGGTGTGCCAAAAGTTAAGTGACTATTGGACTGTTGGATGAAGCAAATTTTTAAACTATCACTTCAACTCTGAACCCTTTATTCAATGTCAAGTATGGAGTTTTGTCTATTGTCTGGGAATGTTGTAAATTATAATTACAACACAGCTTGGGGGAAAGGAGATTTTCAGGAGCATAGAGTAATAACTCTGATTAGCTGGACCTCTTTTCAGGCTCTCTAAGCTAAAATGTTTTAAATTAATCTAAAATTAATTTTAAATTGTTTGTCAGGTTTGTGCCTAAAATGAAGAGTACAGCATTCCCCTCCCCCACCCCATGAGTGTATCTTTACTCATGAGCTTTGAAAATTTAGTGAAGAGCAGTAGGTATGATTCTTGTTCTTCACTGTCACTTCTGGATCTCCGTCCCACCACCCAATCTTCCTCTCTGGTTCGTTCCATCCAGATACATCACCCTATCCAGATCCTAGTCCCTGTCATCCACAGGCTCACACTCCTATGTATCAGGTTTTTAATCTCAGCTTCCACAATTTGTGCCTTTACTCAACCACAGCCGTTCACAGTGGGGCTCATGCTCAGAGTTTCTATCACCCATAGTCACAGCAGGAGTAGTTGTAGTTGTTGTGGAGCCGTTTCAGTCAGAGCTGACTATTCATGACCCCATTTGGGGATTTTCTTGGCAAAGATAATGGAGTTACGTGCAATTTCCTTCTCCAGATCATTTTACAGGTGAGGAAACCGAGGCAAGGCAAACAGGTTAAGTGACTTGCCATGGGTCACACAGCTACTAAATGTGTGAATCTGGGCTTGAACTCAGGAAGTATTCTATCCACTATACCACTTAATACTCATCCTAAGATCTAACCTCTACAACCTATAACTCTGATATTCCCCTAAGGTGGTCATAACCTGTCTTTCCAGCTGTCCCTACAATTCACCTGTCCTAAACTTTGTTCTCTATCCTTGTCATGATATCCATTTACTTTTCCAGTTTTCCAAGACTACAACCCCTGTCTCTGGTCTTACTATTGTCACGTGAAAGTATTGACCCTTCAGCTAAACATCTTTGTACTGTCCTTGATCCTTGAATCCCTGCCCCATTGTACTATTCCTACTCATTCCTTTCCAAACCCAACCCTTGGTAATCCCCACAATCCACCTTCTCCCCACCTGCTAGAGTCACATAAATATGTTGTTATCTAATCTCAACCAGATCCTCACTGCTACACCCTGATCCTCTTAACTCTTCTCTGATCAAGTTTCACACTCCATCAAGGCAACTGTCCCAAACCTCTTTTATACTTAAAGCATCCTTTACCTCTTCCACCTCAGATGGCCTCACCCCATACATCACTGCAAAAACAGGTAATATGTCTCAAACTCCTCCCCAGCATGTTCTCTTTTCCTGTAGTTCAAAAGGATGAGGTAGACTCATTGTCACTGCTAACCCCTTTATTTGTGGCTTTGATCCTTTTTCCTTAATTCCTCTGGGAGTTTAGCCCTTCAATCATCCCTTTTCTCTACATAATACTCAACCTCTCCTTATTCAACAGCTCCTTTCCTGTCACCTAAAAATATGCTGAATCTAGATCTCCCCATCCTTACAAATCTTTCACTTGATCTAATCTCCCCAGGTTTCTCCTGGGGGTAGGGTCTCCCCAGCTTTCTTTCCCAGGATGTCTCAAAAGTCTTAGTTTAAACTTCAATAGCTTAAACTGCACTATTTTTTTCTTTTACTCTGAAGGCTTCTGACTGAAATGTATTACCTTGCAGGAAAAAAAAAGAATGGCATTTCCATTCCTTTTTATCATCATAATTTTGATCAAAGTTATTAGGGCTTAAACTACACTAAGACTTTTGGGGCACCCCATAAATTACTTGCCTTTCTAGGATGCCAGGGTTGGTTAAAAAGTCTTTCCTGATACCAGCCATTAGTGTCTTTCCCCTCAAAATTACCATGTATTTATTCTGTACGTACCAGGGCAGGAACTGTTTTACTTCTGCTTTTCTATCTTTAGCACTCAGCACATAATGCTTTAAAAAAGTGATTATTGATTAAATGCAGGAAAAATTTTCACATGTGACCCATTTAATAAACACTATAGTATAATTCTGGTTTTTTTTCCACAATCATTTACCTTTAACTGACAACCAACTCTTTCATAAGCTTTGATGAGCCGATTTTTGTGATACATCATTATCCCATAATGATCTTTGTTTCTGCAGTTAAATCCAAAGGTAATTCTTACCGTTTTAGCCTTAAAAATTTAAGGAAAATTCTGACTAGTGACAAATGCCTTAAGAGTTCACATACACAGATTCCCCAAACTTGCTCCCTTATGAAACAAACCAATAAAAAGCAAGCAAAAACCTCTCCATATTTAAAGTCTATTATGTCATGACTGAATTTCCCAGATAACTATACCGCAAAATGGTCAATTCTGAAGTAACTATGAGTGGGTCATCAATAGGAATCTAGGTACTAGTCTACATAATTCTCCTACTCCATCCCTATCCTCCCCCATTACTCAGGATTACTTTATGATAAAGGCTGTTAGAGTAGGGTGAAAATTGGGGAATATTAAGATGAGTAAAAAAATAAGCCTATGAGGTCTATTTCAAATGATATTCTTATATACAAAGACATCTTGCTTGAATCAGAATTAAAACCCAATGATATCATTGCCTTTTCACAAATTTGAGAATTATACTTTTTCAAGATGTCATTTTCCATAAAACTCTCAGAACCAGGGCCTAATTGATTCTTTTTGTAAAAAAAAATTCACCACTTAATTTTCCTGTTATTTGAAATGTTTTGCAAGATATAATCTTAGCTTATCTCTAATACAAATAATATGAAGAGTAATCAAAGGATACGGCTAAAAATTTGGGTCTGTAAACATCACGCTCAATGTAAGCAAGACTTTTGGAAACCAACTGTGTCTTCACTTTCTGTCCTCGTAAAATGATCTGCATTCTTGGTTTTAAATATAGTATACTGCAATAAGCCTGAAAAATAACAATGATTTCCATTTTTAGACAAACATTAAATTCATATTTACATATCATTATTGGTATATTTAAAAACAAACACATCCTTGGGGTTTTTTTCTGTTTTTTGTTTGTTTTTTTTTGGTGAGGCAATCAGGGTTAAGTGATTTGCCCAGTGTCACACAGCTAGTAAGTGTCAAGTATCTGAGGTCAAAATTGAACTCAGGTCCTCCTGACTCCAAGGCTGGAGCTGTATCTAGTGCGCCACCTAGCTGCCCCCACATCCTTGTTTACAGAAGAATTAGATCATCTTCAATAAAACAAATTCATAAGATACATTAATTTATAACTCTCATCTGATTTGCTTTTAGTGAGAAATAATCTTAATTCTTTAACTTAAAAATGAATGAGATTACTGTAATAAGCTTTTTTTAATTTTTTTTTTTTTTGGCTAGGCAACGGGGTTAAGTGACTTGCCCAGGGTCACACAGCTAGTGTTATGTGTCTGAGGCTGGATTTGAACTCAGGTCCTCCTGGATCCAAGGCCAGTGCTCTATTCACTGTGCCACCAAGTTGCCCCTTGTAATAAGCTTTTAAGGAAAAAAAATTTCAACTTCAGCAGTAAATAAAAACAGCACTTTTTCTTTAAATTATTTTATGGTGTTTCACCATTCATTTTATGTCTTCAAAACTTAAAATACACTGAAGAGTATATTTTCAAGTTCCTGATTAGTACTGTAAAATGTTAAATGTTTTCAAGTCTAAGCAAAAGTTTTACTGACAAACTAGACGTAAATGTTTTCTAATTATTGATACTGATGAATTACCAAACTATACAAAACGAAGCATATCCAAACCATCAGTAATTCTTAGCATATAGTTATATAAAAATATCTTAAATATCCACAAACTGACAGTTAAAATCTACCTTTGAACCTTCAGATCTACAAATGTAACAGTTCAATGATCTTTGTTTCAAATTAAATTAACACATTTTCAAATTAAAGAATGAAGAAAATTTACTTTAATGCATCTATATACTTTCATTCACTGAAACATTCCAATGGGGGAGGGGGGGGCATGCCAGGGATGGGTTTTTGTTTTGGAAAGTACAGGGCATAGTTAGTGGACTACACTGACAAATCCCTACCAGGAGCAGTGGCAAAGCTGATTTTATCACTGTCCAAGGAAAGGTATTGGGGGGTGGGGAGAAGATAAATGATTGTATGGAATTAAGAAGTAAAACCAAAGATTTGGCTATGGGGTAGATTCAGATTTGGGGAGGAGGGAGTGAGATGGAGGTTCTGCCAGTAGGCAAAATGAGGCTCTTACCAGTCAGGAAAGTAGGGCCTCAGAGAAGAAGAGCCAGAGATTAAAAGGTTCACATATCCCAAAACTTTTACATTATTAAACATTTTTTTGGCATTAAATAGCATGATTTTATTAAGGATAAAAATTTTTTTAAATGCCTTGGGGAAGCGGGGGACAGGTAATTACCTAAACAGAGAGCAACTGTGCAGACAAAAGAATAAAAAGATTCAAAACAAAATGATTCAATTGTTGAAATGATTAAAGTGCTCTGCAGATACCAGACTTCATAACTGAGAGTACAGTGTTTACAACTACTAAAGTAAACAAAATCTTTATTAAACTATATCAAAAGTATTCTAATAATGAAATCTAGAAAATCACAAATTACCTCAACTTATGATATCCCAATTTATTTATAGGCATAATTCAAGAGATGAAAATGTATTAACTGACAAGAAATGACTGAAAGTAGAATCAATACAAGCATCATTCCTCAAGCTCTATACCATTGTATCTTAACTGCAGAGAAAATTAAATAAATCTTGGAAATTAAAGTAGAAGGAAAGTAACACAAAAACAAAATCTCCTATAAACTAGATTTCTCAAAAATACCATTTTTGATGCCACAACTAAAAGAAAACTTTTATGAAGCAAACAGTTCTTCAGTGGTTCTTAAATAGTAAGAGGAAAGAAGAGATATTCAATGCAAAGCTAAACATTTAATATTTTTTTATTTTCAGATTTTTGACGTTAATAAAGAAGCTAGCCCAGAGGAGTTCAGAAATGGTATTTTAGGAGGGGTTTTTGTTTAACATCTGATCTGTTTTTAATATTACATCTGTGGTACACTAAAAAAAAAATACCACCCACCTCTGGGATCCTCTGAATTGGCTTTCTTAGTAGCTATTTCAACAAAGAATGACACACACTTGGGATATCATAGAATTAGCCTCAGTAATTCCTAAGTAAATTTTTTTTAAATCAATAGGTAAATTTTAAATTGTCAAATGTTTATGGAGCTTGAGTTTATTTTACCCCACTTAATGAAATGAAAGCGTTGCTTATCTTATCTCACAATAACACAGACCCAAATATATGTGTGGCCACATTCTTCGTGACTCCAGTAACTTCTTTTGAGTGTAATTAATAAATTCAATTCATGTCTAATGTCCCTCTTATTTTTAAAAAGTAGCTTCTGGAACTCTAAAAATGACTAGAATATTTTTACTATATATGAAGTTCACAATTCTTTCATAATTTACACTAACAGTTAAACTTTTATTGGTTCTCTCCACCATCAGTCCCCCCTACACTCCAACCATTTCCAAAATTAAATGAACTAATACATACCCTCAGGGAATAGTCACTTTCAGGAACAATTTGGTCCATTCTTTCTTGTTTTTTGTACCCTTTTTTCCCTGTTTCATCTAAATCTTCAGGAATTCTAATGTCATATTTATCTTTATCAAATTCAAATTCTGTTGTTCCATTGTTATCTCTGCATTTTTTTTAAAAGAGAGAGACTATTAGACAAGTTCCATTTTTCATGGTAAACCAAATGCACACGCAGATAGCTGAAAGTAATCAAAGTAGTCAGAAATAACAAGAATTTTTAGGGTTTTAAAAATTTATCATTTTCTGGTCAAAGCATATGAACAGACAGTTCTCAGATGAAGAAATTAAAGCCATCTATAGTCAAATGAAAAAATGCTCTAAATCGTTATTGATTACAGAAATGCAAATCAAAACAACTCTGAGGTACCACATCACACCTATCAGATTGGCCAACATGACAAAACAGGATAAATGTTGGAGAAGATGTAGGAAAATTGGAACACTAATGCATTGTTGGTGGAGTTGTGAAATGATCCAACCATTTTGGAGAACAATTTGGAACTATGCCCAAAGGGCTACAAAAATGTGCATACCCTTTGATCCAGCAATAGCACTTCTAAGGCTATATCCCAAAGAGATCAAACAAATGAGAAAAGGACCCACATGTACAAAAATATTCATAGCAGCTCTTTTTGTGGTGGCAAAGAATTGGAAATTGAGAGGATGCCCATCAATTGGGGAATGGCTGAGCAAGTTGTGGTGTATGAATGTAATGGAATACTATTGTGCTATAAGAAATGATGAGCAGGCTGACTTCAGAAAAACCTGGAAAGACCTATATGGTCTGATGCTGAGTGAAGTGAGCAGAACCAAGAGGACTTTGTACACAATAACAGCCATGTTATGCGATGACTAATATTGTTAAACTGAACCCTTCTCAGCATTACAAGGATCTAAGACATCTCCAGAGGCCTTGGGATGGAAAATCCTGTCCACATCCAAAGAAAGAACTATGGAAGTCGAATCGCTATCACTTATTTTTGCTTCTGTTGAGTTTTGTTTCCTCTTTCTGATGGTTCCTTCTATTGGTTTTAATTTTTACTTACAACTTCACTAATGTGAAAATATGTTTAATAGGAATGTAAATGTAAAGCTTATAGCAGATTGTGTGCTGCCTTGGGGGGGGGAAGAAGGGGGGAGAAAAATTTTCAACTCAAAAGCATATGGAAGTGATCGTTGATAAATCAAAATAAATTAATAATTTTTTTAAAAAAATAAAATAAAATGCAAAAAAAATTGTCATTTTCTGGAAACACTTTTTTCAATATGTGTCATATATATCTACATAGGGTTTGGTTTGCTAATGTTAACTGAATCCTCAAAGTTTCAAAACTGTATTTGAGTATGACCTTCATATTTCAAGCTGTGGATACCCATTTTAACATCCTGATTTCTCATCAATTAATCACTTGCTTCTAAAAAATGTGTCTGTGCAATGGTGATAACAAAATAGATCAACCCCACACCCATCCTAAAACTTCAAGCTCATTTACTTAGTAACCAGTCTCCCCTTTTCCTTACTCCTTTCTGAGATTTGGGGACCAGTGGTTGGGATGGATGGAAAGTGGTTAGCATGGAAAGTGACTGGGAAACAATTTGCACAAAAACCATAATTTTTAGTAATTAGTCATTAACGTCCTTCATGAATTTCTTTTAGGAAAAGCAAAACTATAATGGAGCCATATAATTCTGAGCACTTTTCAGTGTATATGCATTTCTATATTTTAACTTTATACAATTAAGGATAAATTCAATAAAAGTACTCGTAAATATTTCATTCAATGTACCAATAATTAACAGCTGATTTATACATTACCTCCTAAGATTCCAAATGATGATTCTCGTTCCTTTTTTACCCATAATAGCATCAAGTTCAGCCAATAATTTCTGTTCCGTAGAAAATAAAGAATGCTCCAGAATTGCTCTAAGACTGGCTTTTGACTCAGCTAAATTAAAGAGCTGTCGTATGTCTCAAGTTAAAGATTTAATATCTTCAATGTGTTTTAACAAAATGAGATCAATCCATTGCATAGTAAAACAAACACTATTTCCTCATTTAAAAAAGATAGTTCAAACAGAAACTGGATTCACAGGTATCCTAGAATTAGCCTAGAATTTCCTAAAATAAGCCTTTTTCCTTTCAATAATCTCTAGAATTGCTAAGAATTTATGTATGGCTTACCAAAAAAATAGAGTTATGTTGTGTCATTTTTTTTCCAAACCAATACTATACAGTCCTTTTTCCTTCTCTTTTAGATAAATGGACTTTACAGGTGCTGCACTTTTATTTCTTTGGAATATGAGCATCCAATCATTATAGTATTAATGGTTGGTAAACTACCAAAGAGAACACTATAGTTAGTCATGGCTTCTCCAAATACTAAGTATTTTCAATTTTTTAATGGCACCATACTGAACTATGCAGATGATTTCACCTAAGAGTTTGTATTTTTTAAAAATCAGATTAGTTTGTAAATATATATCATACACACACACACACACACAACACAAATCTTTAAAAATGTGTTACTGGGTGAAATAATAAGTAAATTAGGGGCACAAAGAAAAATCTGTCACATTTATGGATAAGGGAAATTTATGACTGAACAAGAGACTGAGAGGATCACAGGAAGTAAAATGTTTAACTTTGATTATATGAAATTAAAAAGTTTGCTAATGCAGCCAAAACTGGAAAAAAAAAAGAAAAGAAAACTGGGGGGAAATTTACAGCAAATTTCTCTTCTAAAAGCCTCATTTCTCAAATATAGAGGGAACTAAGCCATACACACACACACACACACGTATGTATTTTAAAAAGAGCCATTTGCCAATTCATTTGTAAACTGGTCAAAGGATATGAAGAGGCAGTTTTCAGAAGAAGAAATCAAAGCTATAAATAGTCACATAAAAATGCTCTAAAACATTGATTAGAGAAACGCAAATTAAAACAGCTCTGAAATACCACCTTATACCTATCAGATTGGCTAACGTGATAGAAAAGGAAAAGGACAAATGATGGAGGGGATGTGGGAAAATTAACACACAAATGTGCTGGCTGGCCGGAGTTGTGAAATAGTCCAACCATTCTGGAGAACAATTTGGAAATATGCCCAATGGACCATGAAACTGTGCATGCCCTGTGACCCAGCAATAACACTACTTGGTCTATATCCCAAAGAAATCAAAGAAAAGAGAAAAGGACTTTTTTATGTACAAAAATTATAGATAGCAGCTATTTTTGTGTTAAAGGAGTAGAAAATGAGGGGATGCTCATCAATTAGGGAATTGCTGAACAAGCTGTGGTATATAATTGTGATGGAATACTACCGTGCTATGATAAATGATGAAAAGGATGGTTTCAGAAAAACCTTGTAAGACATATATGAACTCATACAAAGTGAAATGAGCAGAAGCAGGAGAACATTGTACAGAGTAACAGCAATAGTGTAAAGATGATTAACTGTAAAAGATTTAGTTATTACTATGATCAAGACAATGATCCAAGACAATTCCAAAGTACTTGTGATGAAAAATGTTATCCATCTCCAGAGAGAGAAATGATGAATTCTGATTATAGACTGAAGCATTGTTTTTTTTTTTCACTCTATTTTTCTTGTTTGTGTGTGCATGTGTGTTTTCTTCTGCAACATGGCTAATATGGAAATGTTTTAAATGACTTCACATGTATAATCAATATTATTGTAAGGAAAGAACGTGAAACTTAAGAATTTTTAAAAATGAATGCTAAAAAGAATTTTTACATGCAATCGGTAAATATTTGATGAAATAAATTTGTATTACCAGCAATTATATGAAAAGAAATTCATGTGGTATTTGGGATCCGTTTAGTAACTTTAACTTTTTCATAATTTTAAAATCAAAAGGACATAGTCCAAATAAAGTCTCATCATAAAGACTACCTTAATTCATTAAAGAAAGCAATTTATATATTGTGGCCAAGTTGGATTTATACTAGGGATGCTTCAACACTAAGAAAACAATCAACAATAATTAATCATTAAGAACAAACATCCAAAAGGATATGGTCCTTGTTGAATACAACTATTGGGACAACAACATGTTCTGCTTTTGTAGATTCCAGGTAGGTCTGTGACAATAAGCCCACACTCATACTTTCACCATTTTTGGTAAAAATAATTGCATCTTTACCTAGGCGCATTGAGCCTGACTTGAATCCATTTCCATATAATCCAATTGGGACACGACCATTCATTGAAACTTTATCACTAAAGCCAAAACTGGAATCAAAGAGATTAAAAATATAAGTAACTGTACATAATACTTATACAAAATTCAATACATTTCATACAAAGAGAAACATTAATAGTGTGGGAAAAGAAGTGCAAAACCCTACTGAAGAAAATAACTCCTTAAAAATGAGAATTAGTCAGGAGGCCTGGAAGTGATTGTTTTAGTAATCTCAAAAGAAGAATAAAGAGGACAGAGAAAAGGAAAACACTGGGAGAAAATGGGAAAGGAGAGGAAGGATGGAGAAAATTATCTCACATAAATAAGGTAAACAAAGAAGAGTTTATACAACAAAGTAGATTGGGAAGAATAAGAAAAACCTGAACCTCACTCTCATCTAAAGTGGTTAAAGGAGGGAAGAATACATGTACATACACAGATGGATATAGAAAAGCAACTTAATGAACAGGAAAATAAGAGAGAAAGGGGTTAAGGAAAAGAGAATGAGAATAAAGGAGGGCAATTTAAAGGAGACATTAATTAGATGAAAAACCCAAAGAGGGAGTAGGTTAAAAAAAAGTGAAAGTATAATACAACAGGATGAAAGGAAATACACATGTTGTTATACTAAGTGTAAATATGAATGAGATTAACTCACTCATAAAACAGAAGACAGCAAAATGATTAGAAACAAGACTCTAGCAATGTTTTTTACAAGAAACAAACTTGAAATAGAAAAATGCAGAGTTAAAATAAGAGGCTAGAACAAAAGTTACTATGCTTCAGCTGAAGTAAAAAATGCAAAAGTAACAATCATTATATCAGACAAAGTAAAAGCAAAATCAGACCTAATTAAAAATAGATAAACAGAGAAACATTTTGGTAAAAGGTAACGTAGACAATGAATTTACATCAATACACAAACACAAAATATGTATACATGGACCAAATGGCATAGCACCTAAATTTTAAAAGTTAAATGAATTAAAGGAAATAATAGTAAAATTATAATAACGGGGAACCTAAGTTTACTCCCCTCAGACACAGATAAATCTAACTAAACAATAAGCAAGAAAGAAGTTAAGGATATGAAGAGTTTTAGAAAAGTTAAGATATGCTACTGAATGAAAATAGAAAGCAGCATGCCTATTTCTCAGCTATGCATGGTATGTATCTTCAGAAAACTGTATTAGGACGTAAAGACCTCACAAATAAAATGCAGAAAAGCAGAAAAATTAAATTAATCTTTTACTAATTATGATTCAGTAAAACTATATTCAAAAGGTCTTTGATATGAAGGTTAAAAATTATTTGAAAACTAAGTAAGTTAATCTAAAAGAATAGGTGAGTTGAAGGACAAATCAGAGAAATAATAATTTCATTAAAGATAATGAGAACAGTGAGACAACAAATCAAAATTTGTAGGATGCAGCCAAAGCAGAACTTAAGGGAAAATCTCTAACACTTTCAACAATTAAACACAGAAATAAATGATGAGTGAATTAAGCACATAACCAAAAATAAAAACTAGAAAACCAACAAATTTGAAATACTCAATGAAATGCCAAAATAGAAATACTGAAAATCAAAGGAGAGCTCACCAAAATTAAAAATTTTTTTAAATCAAATTAATACATAAAACCAGAAGACGGCTTAAAAAATAATAATAATGACTGATAAAAGTCCCAAGGCTAATTTAGTTTTTAAAAAAGAAAACCAAACTATTGGTAACAAAAAGGAAAAAGGAAAATTAACAAAGGAGAAATAAAAGCAATAATTATTTATTTCTTCCAACTACATGCCAAGGAAACTGATAATCTAAATAAAATAAATGAATATTTCTTAAAAGTATAAATTATCCAGATTAACAGAATGGGAAATGGAATACTTAATGCTTAATACTCTATCAGAGAAAAAAGAAATTGAACAAGGAATAAATGAACTCACACTAAGAAAAAAACCCAAGCCCAGAAGGATTTACAAACAAATTCTACAAAACATTTAAAGAACAATTAATTTCAATATTCATAAATGGTTTGAAAAAACACATAAAGAAAAGATCCTACCAATTTCCTTCTATGACACAAAAAGTCTTGATACCTAAATCAGAAAGATTCAAAAGAGAGAAAACTATAGTTCAATTTCCCTAATGAATACTGGTGCAAAAAAAAAAATTTACATAAAATATTAGCAAGGAGACTATGGCAGTATAACACAAAGATCACACACTATGGCAGACTGGATTTATACTAGGAAAGCAGGACTGGTTCAATATTAGGAAAATTATAAACATAATGACCACATTAATATAGTAGTGGGAGAACTCAATGTACCCCTTTCAGACCCAGAAAAGTTTAACCAAAAAATAAACACTTTAGATTGACATTAAGGGAAGGGAGAGAATTTGGAACTCAAAAAATTTCGTTAAAAAAAAATTTTTTTTCGTTTTTAGATGTAATTGGAAAAATAAATAAAATATTTTAAAGTAGGAGAGAGTTTAAAAAATGTAGGAAAAAAATACTAAAAATTTATTTTATGTATCTCAAAGAAATACAAATCATATTAAGGTTCTCTGAAGAAAAAAATTAAATGTTAATTGGAGACTAAATAACATGATGCTAAAGAATAAATGGGCTAAAGAACAAATCATAGAAATAAATTATTTCATTAAATAGAAAATCACCAATGAAACAAGATACAAATATTTTTGAGGATGTAACCAAAACAGTCTTGAGGGGAAAATTTATATCTCCAAACACTTTCTTTAACAAAATGGAGAAGAAAAAAAAAAAAGACCAACAATTGGGTATGCAATAACAACAAAAAAGTACAAAACTAATCAATTTTAAAACTCTAATTAAACAGCAAAATAGAAATCTTTGAAATCAAGTGATTAGCCAAAAATGAAAGTTAAAAAATAAACCTAGAAGCTTAAAAAAATCATTAAAATAAACTCTGAAGGGGGGGGAGCCAAATCACTAGTATCAAAAATAAAAATGGTGAATTCACCACCAACAAAGAAACAAAAGAAATTATTAAAAGCTATTTCACCCAATTATATGCCAATAAAACTGGCACCCTAAATGAAATGGATAAATCTTTACAAAAACATAAATGACAAAATCAACAAAAAGAAATAGAGTAGTTTAATAGCCCAATCTCAGAAAAAGAAATTAAACAAGTAACAAATGAATTGTCAAAGTGGGGGGAGCCCAGGGCCAAAAAGGTTTACAAGTGAATTCTATCAATTGATAATATATTACTAAGTAATCAATATCTGTTAGTTCCAATATTATATAAGCAGTTTGAAAAAACAGGAAAAGAAAGAGTTCTCCCATAACATCTATCTAAAACGAAGAGCTCGTATTACATC
Organism: Phascolarctos cinereus; assembly: GCF_003287225.1. Classification (NCBI taxonomy): domain Eukaryota; kingdom Metazoa; phylum Chordata; class Mammalia; order Diprotodontia; family Phascolarctidae; genus Phascolarctos; species Phascolarctos cinereus. Next base: position 46,054,893 of record NW_027556098.1, read on the forward strand.
TTTGCTTTACTGCTTATCTTACTGAAAAGGCCTTTTATTTATCTCCATTACATGTAATACGGGCTCAGTACAATATGATATGCCAATAGCAGCATCTAGACAAGCTCACCATCCACAAGAAATCTCTTCAACTTGGATTCTGCACTGTTCTTCATAACGGTGGTAAATATTTTTGGCAAGCATAATACTTCCCAGTTTCATGTCTCTCTTGACATTGGCAGGGTGACCCCATGCCACAATGAGGCATTAGAGCAGGACTTTGCAGAAAATTGTAGTTAATCAGTTTATGAAACTTATTATCCTAAAGTGATGTACAGTAAATACAGATTCAGAAAAGAGTTAGGGGCTGGATCTATATCAGGAAAGTGGGGCTAGCAACAACCCTTCCTTCCATCCTGCTGCTAGGAAATTGCTGGTTGATTGTGCACACCTGCATCCTACAAGAATAACTAGTGGTATATAGATAACATATTTCCTTTAATTGTGCAAGGACAGCTAGTGGTAGAGAGATAACAAATTTCCTTTGACTAAAAGTGATTTACAGGACAGCTGAACTTTTAAACTTAACCCAGAGAAGAAAACATTATAGGAAAGCTGAACCTTTAAACTTAAAAATTTCTGAACTTAAAGATAAAGAAATGTGACTTCAGACAGTTTTACAAAATGTTGCTGGTGGTACAGGAGAATTACAAAAGGGAATCAGAATCAATTTGATTTTCTCACTATCCAAGAAGAATACCGAATGATGAGATTTGTCAGAAGCAGCAGATATATTAAAGTATACACAAAAAGGGGGGGGGAGGGTTGGAATTAGTGATTAAAAGAAGCCATTACAGAGCTCAGAGAGAAAGCATTTTCATTAATTTCATCAAATTTCCAGGGGCTGACAAACAATGGGTACATTGAGAAAATAGACGTACTGACGCCATACTGCTTCTCCCAAAAGATTTTGGAGGGAAAAAATGTTTCAAGCAGAAATAAAAATATGAGAAGGAACCATGAATGGAGACAGAGAAAGAGCAGTTAGAAGGGCAGGAGAACCTTAGGAGTGAGGTGTATCACAGGAGCCATGGGAGATGAAAGGGGAACTGGTCATCCCATATAATTTACCATCACCAAACTCTAGAAAAGGGTAGTTTTTATAGATAAGTAACGAGATGATAAAACAGCCTTCCCTTATACAGGTGCAGTTAGAATAATTAAATTGTAGTTTTAGGGAACTTCAGAGATCTATCCTTGGCCCTGTGACACTTTTTTCTATGACTTCAATGAAAGGTATGGATGACATTTTATAAAATTTACAAATGAAACAAAGCTGGCAGGGATAGCTAACATGGTAGAAGAAAGGAGCCAAAATACTCTCCCAAGACTAGAATGCTGGACCAAATCTAATCAGATGAAATTTAGCAGGCATAATTGTGAAATTTTATACTTAAGTTCCAAAAGTCAACTTCATAAGTATAAGGTGGGGGACCAGTTTATCTGAAAAGGTTCGAGGGATTTCTAAAACTCAGTAGTACACAGCTTCCTAGGTTAGTACGTCTTCTGATTTTCCCCTTCACTTTAATTCTCTGACCAGAAATCACAAGTTACACTTCAGTCTTAGCTGGTCACATTGCTTACTGAAAAATTTCTGGTCAGTAATGAATGTGAATTTCTTTCAGTGGTTGTCAGTTAATTTCATCAGACCACATTCAATACGGTCCCCTGCAACTGTGATGTGGTCAAAACTAAAGAGAGCATTCTAGGAGAAATATAAAATGTAGGTAGGACAATGACTGCCTCACGAACCTTACAGTACAGTAGAAGTCAAAATCAGTTTATAAAAGATGACACAAAGTACTGGGTGAAGTCCAAAGGGAGAACTTAACAGGAAGATAAAGGAAAGCTTCATGGAAGTAGCTGCATTTAAGTTTGGTTTAAAAAAAATTTCAATAGACCAAAAGCAAGAATAAGGAGATTCAAGAACTAAGTGAAGGCACAGAAGGAAGGGACTTAGAATATTGGGAGACAGAGAAAACCAGCATGGCTAAAAATGTAATATACATGGGACTACTAATATAACGTAAGGCTGAAAAAGAATGGTGGGGCCAAGAGGGCCTTCAGATCCAAGTAAAAAATATTTTCTGAACTTTACTTGGTAGATAATGGAGGGACACTAAAGAGTTCTGAACAGAATTGATACCATAACCAGAGTTATGCCAATGAGAGCTGCCTTTCTCAAATACTTAAAAAGCACAGTACTAGGAACACAGTAAAAGGCTGCTAAATTCCTGCGGACTGATTAGCTATACAAAACCTGAAAGAGACCTCAGTAGCCAGCTAGGCCAGCCCCCCAGTTTTACAGATGAAGAGAGGAAGACCTAGGGAAGTCATGGCCCAAAGTCGTGTTATCAGGTGGGATTTGAACTCTTGTCAACTCCAGAGCCCCATACCCTTTTCACTGTGCTGCTTGTCTCTCAATAGTAATAGGTGACATAAGTACAGAATTTTGCACTTTTGTTGTCATGGTAGAGGTTATTAAAGCGATGGATAGAGAAGAGTAGAAAATAACTTTGCAGACGCAGAAGAGTCAGGGAATGGTCATAACAGAAATAGTAAAGTACGAAGGAAAACAAAACTTAGGGGAAAGATGAAAACTTTCTTGGACATACTGAGTTTGGGATGCCAAAGGAACATACAAAAGGAAATGTCTTACATAGAGTTGGAGAAAATAATTTAGAATTTTAAAAGATGTCAGGGCTTGAAATTTGAAAACCATAAAATAGATAAAACCACCTGTAAAATAGGTGAAATCATGCAAGCAAATGACAGTATCAAGAAGTCCAGAGTAAGATGTGGCATACTTGGAAAACAACGGACAGGATGAACATCCAGTGAAAGAAGTCTTTTAAAATGTTTTCTTTTTTTACTGAAAACAATCAGACACAAGCATTAAAAGATATAAAGTGGGCAGCTAGATGGCACAGTGGATAGAGCTCCGGCCTTGGAATCAAGAGGACCTGAGTTCAAATCCAGCCTCAGACACATGACACTTACTAGCTGTGTAACCCCGGGCAAGTCATTTAACTCCAATTGCCTCACTCCACCCCCCCCAAAAAAAGAAAAGATACAAAGAACACAGAAGTACAAAAAACCGCATATTTCTGTCACCAGTTTTTTGTAAGCATTATATAATGCTTACAAAACAAGTTTAACAAATTAGTAACAAAATTTGCCTGACTTTTTTTCTTCTATGCATTTCAAAATCTCTTTTATTGGTACTCTTCCTTTTTTCTATCACTACCCACTAACTTACCTTACTTCCTACCCTAAGTAGAAACTTTCCTTGTAACAAATATGCACAATCAAGCAAAACAAACCTGTACCTCAGCCACAACTCACAGCATATCTGATTCTTTAGATCTGGCCCATCACCTCTCTGTCCAAGAGGCAGGAAACAGGCTTCCCCACTGCTCTTTTAAAGTCATGACTGTCACTTTGGCCAGAGTTCTGAGGTCTTACGAAGTTGTTTCCTCACAAGTTATTACTGTTGTCATCATGTAAATAGTTTCCCTGGTTCTTCTCATTTCACAATGCATCAGTTCATAGGTCTTTCAATACTTCTGAATTCAGCCTATTAATCATTACATAAGTCAAAATATTATGTTCTATTCCTTGCCTAACTGATTTTTGTTTCCAGTTCTGCTATACATTTCCATCTATCTTTGATATCCTTTGAGGATACAGAAAAATATTCTGAAAGAGCAATTAGATGAATGCACTGTAAGAAACAACACAGAATTCAACCAAAGATTTATATGAATTTATGTGAGCAAGGAAAAATGGAACCAGGAGAACAATATACACTACGATTATCATAAAAGTAAATGAAAAATAAACTAAACGGAAGTGCAACTCTGACTAGAAGGGATAATCAGTCATGTTCTCAGAGAATAAATGATGAAACACAGTTCCCTCCATTGAGTACAGAGGTAAGAGACGAAGAATGTATAAAGTTTCATATGAATAGAGTGATAGGCCTAGAGTCAAAAGACCCAAATTCAAATCCAGCTTCAGACACTTAATAGCTATGTAACCCTGGTCAAGTCATTTAACCTCTGTTTGCCTCAGTTTCCTCAAGTATAAAATGGAGATAATGACAGGACCTACCTCCCAGGGTTTTTTTCAGGATGAAACAAAATAATTGTAAAGTATTTAACACAGTGTCTGGCACACAGTAAGAGCTATAAAAACATTATTATTATTACTTCTCCATAAGTCTTCTTTTCCCCAGATTAACTATCTCCATGTTCTTTAACCAGTGAATTCCAGTAGATGTATAAATTGTTGAAAGACCTAAATTCATGTTTCCAGGTAAGTCATCAAATCCAAATGCCTCCTGTGATACCTCATTCTGTTCTGGTATTTTGTAGATTACCCCTAAAACTTTACTTCTCTTTACACTTCTACTTTTTTTTCCACTATGACTCTCCTCTCAAGTTTCTGGGTCTCCCCAAATGAGTATATTCCAAAGTTAACCATGCTATCTTCTCACTGAGATTTATATTGTAAAAAAATGTAATTTCCCACAAAATATCTGGCATAGATAGATAGATCTGGCAAATATTTAAAACTTTATATACTTATATATAATATGCACTTGTTCACAAGTTCTCAAAGTTATGTCTCAGACAGCTAGCAAATGATCAAAATAAAAAAATAAGAGTTTTATAATTCAAGAACTATTCATGAAATGTTTTACATTCCATCAGCTTACTAAAAGATGATTCAAAAACATGATCTTTACTATAGTAAAACTATGCCATCAGAAGGCAAAAAAAATCAATAATCTTTAGATGTCTGATCTCTTCAGACACTATAATCTGATCTAACAAAGTAGCCTCTGATAATATATTCTGAATACAAAAGTCAAATAGAAACTACAACAACCAGGTTTGGTCATCCTACAAATTCTTTGCTTCCTCAGAGGATCTTTTCCCCAGACCTACCTACCTTCTGTTTGCCATACTCCCATCAAAATCTGCTCTCAATTAACAACAGCTTAGTTGAGAACATGGTAACAGCTCAGTGTGTTCCACTACTACTCCAGGGCTATCTACAACCTTAACCCGAGGAATGACACAAAAATATCAGTGAAGGAAAGAACGGCATTCTGAAGAGGGAAATTTCCCCCCCCTTCAGGAGTAATCAACAACACGGAAATAGGTCAGAAAGCAAACTGTCACATTTATGGATTTTGCATCACACTTTGAAATAAAAAATACAATCTAAGTCAAAAAACTAAACACACAAAATAACAGTTTCAAGGAACTATATACATTTTTACCTACCTTAGCATTTTATGTAACTTATCTGAAGTCATGCCATTTCCATTGTCAGTAAATGTCAAGCATATGTTGTCATTTATAACAGTCTTATCAATCCATATCTGCTTAGCATTCACATCAGGATCATAAGCATTATCTAAGAATCATCAAAAAGAGAGTCTTATTTTCTATCAAGCAATTCACAGTTGCTTTTTTGTACTTGAATTCAACAGTTGGTTAAGACACTTCACAAAGACACTGGTTTAAAAGAGAATATTAACTTAATATAAGAAAGAGAATACTAATTAAAAAGTTTAAAATGTTGCAATTTCCAGAAATGTATGACATGTAATTTTTAGCTAAAACAATTTCTACAATAACTTTACATTAAATATTGATTCCAGCAAAATTCCTGTTATATTTAAAATGTATTAAAGGTGAATTTTAGTAGTGGACAATAGTTGCTTGAATCAGAAGCTTAACATGAAACTAGAGTAACTAAACCAAAGCAGTGGTACAAGAATATTCCAACCCTTCAAGTGTCAGACTTGATCATCTGACAATTTATACTTTTGTGAAAAGGATATGGGCAGAGGGAAGGCAGTAAAGGAAGTTGGTAGCTGTTATTTTTCAAATGTAATAGTGATGTTTCAACAAATTACAAAAATAAGACCCCAAACAACTCATAGTACAATTACTCAAATTATGAGTAATCTATTAGTTTGTTTTCACCCTTCTACAACTGTCTGTGATAATTAAGAACAATAAATAAAATATAGGTGACTGGCATAAAATTTTAACTTGTGATATAAAAATATAAAAGTCATGGAAAGAAAAAACAAGATTACTAGACTCCATTAAATAGATTCACGTGGAGGCTGGCTTCACCTTCACTGAGCAGTCTGTCTTTGGTCTGGGATTCTTAACCTTTTTTATGTCATGAACAGTCTTTATGACACTATGTCCCTATGACAATCTAGTGAAGCCTATGGACCCTTTCTCACAATAATGTCTTGAAATACTTAAACTACAAAAGAAAATAACAACATTGAAATATGGTTATCAACTTTTTTTTTCAGGGTTTACAGACCCCAGGTTAAAAAACCTTCACCATACTGCTCAGCAAGAATGTACCAATTGATGATCTAAAGTTCCTCAGCATATAGCTCACTAGAGAAAAGGTAAGGAGTCCTAGCTCAAACAAAAATTGTTGCCAAAATGCAGTTTCACAAATGTCACATACTTAAGGATTATCTAAGACAGCAACAAAATAGAAGATGAAGGACTAAGAATGACACTTCCAAAAATAAAAAGTGCAAGTTAAAGAGCAAGAAGAATTTTTCATTGATTTGCAAAGTGTGCTATGTTCATGCTTCTTAATATCGTAACAGCTTCATGATGTGCACAAAGTATAAATCAGTATCTGTCCCAAAAGAGAAAGCAAAAAAATGGAAATAAACCTTCTACTCTCCAAATTATAAGGGAGAAAAAACTGGTACTATCTGAAAAACAAAAAAGGATATGAAGAGACAGAGAAAATCCTAATCAGTATTGAGATGGTTGGAGTTAGGAAGAGTAAGATGTAAAAAAGGAAGGGAAGAAGGTCCCTATAACATCTGTAGCTAAGTAATCGATACAATTGTCTTCCTGTAGAACATGCCTACACAACATCCAGCCCGAGGGCACTGTGAAAGGATTTCAGGCGGCCCACAAAAAATGTAGAGGATATAAAACAGGCCTGCACAACATACCACCCGAGGGCCACTTTGGCCTCACAGGCCGTACGTTGTACAGGCCTGCTGTAGAATATAAGCCTCCTAAAAGGATGGCCCCATATTTATATATCCAGCCCTTCATACAGTGTATGACTTGTTAAGTGGTTGATCCCCAGAGAGGAGGGTTCTTAATTTGGGAACATGGATAGGGGCCATGGACAGTTTTCAAGGGGTGCATGAATTTGGAAAGGGGGAAAAATCTTTTATTTTCTCTAGGCCCTAAATGAAATTTAGCATTTCCTTCAATTACATACGTAGACAACAGGGGGCAGAGCCAAGATGGCAGAGTGAAAGCAGTGACTTGCTTGAGATCTGCTCCAAACCCCTCCAAATACTCAAAAAGTGGCTCTAAACAAATTCTAAAGCAGCAGAATCCATAAAAAGACAGAGTGAAACAAATTTCCAGCCCAAGACAAGCTGGATGATTGATGAGAAAGGTGTATCGCGCCGGGCTGGGAGCGCAGCACCGCATGGCATGGATGTGCAGGCCGCAGCAAACCTGGAGCAGACCTCAGAGGACTGAATCAAGGGCAGCTGTGGAGGTTTCCAGACTCCTCAATCCATGAATGCCAAAGACAACTTAGAAGGTCAGTGGGAAAAGTCTGTTTCTGTCGGTGCTGAGACACGAAAAGTGGGGTTTCAGCTCCATTCCCCAAGAGCGTGGCCCTGGGGGGAGCTGCTGCTTCGCAAGCTTCCGGCCCACAGACTGAGGGGGAATCCAGTGGCTGATCAGAGGGAGATTGCAGGGATCTCTTTGCCAGTGCTGAGGCAGGAAACTCTTGCTTTGCCCGCACTTCGATCTGGGTCACAGTTCTGGGCGGTGGTGCTGGGGTGAGGAGGAACGCTGGCGTGGTAGAGCGTGGAATGGCTGTGGAGAGGAACCCTTCTTCACAGTTACAGGACAGAAAGGAATACTTGTGGTCACAGGCCAGGAAAGGAGTAAACACCTCACCCCTTCTCATACCACCTTGGAAGAACTGAAAATTTATGGACCCTACAAGCATCTCTGAAAACAGCTATACAAACCCCTGAAGCTTGGGACAGTACATTCTCCACACTAGAAGCAGACTCTTACCTTAACAAACAGTTTAAAACTCAAGTAATTGGCTGGGATCATGAGCAAGCAGTGCAAAAAGAGTCAGACTAGATTATCTTACTTTGGTGACAAAGAAGATCAAAATATACAACCAGAAAAAGACAACAAAGTCAAAGCTCCTACATCCAAAGCCTCCAAGAAAAATATGAATCAGTCCCAGGCCTTGGAAGAGCTCAAAAGGGATTTTGAGAAGCAAGTAAGGGAAGTAGAGGAAAAACTGAGTAATGCAAGAAAATCACGAAAAACAAGTCAACAGCCTGCTAAAGGAGACCCAAAAAATACTGAAGAAAATAACACCTTAAAAAATAGCCTAACCCAAATGGCAAAAGAGGTCCAAAAAGCCAATGAGGAGAAGAATGACCTAAAAAGAAAAATTGGCCAAATGGAAAAGGAAGCCCAAAAGATTACTGAAGAAAATACTTCCTTAAAAATTAGAATACAGCAATTGGAAGACAGTGACTTTATGAGAAATCAAGACACTGTAAAACAAATCCAAAAGAATGAAAAATTAGAAAACAATGTGAAATATCTCATTGGAAAAACAACTGACCTGGAAAATAGATCCAGGAGAGAGAATTTAAAAATTATTGGACTATCTGAAAGCCATGATCAAAAAAAGAGCCTAGACATCATCTTTCAAGAAATTATCAAGGAAAACTGCTCTGATATATTAGAACCAGAGGGCAAAATAGAAATTGAAAGAATTCACTGATTACCTCCTGAAAGAGATCCCCAAAGGAAAACTCCTAGGAATATTATAGCCAAATTCCAGAGTTCCCAGGTCAAGGAGAAAATATTACAAGCTGCCAGAAGGAAACAGTTCAAGTACTGTGGAAACACAATCAGGATAACACAAGATTTAGCAGCTTCTACATTAAAGGACCACAGGGAATGGAATATAATATTCCACAGGGCAAAGGAGATAGGATTACAACCAAGAATCACCTACCCAGCAAAACTGAGTATAATCCTTCAGGGGAAAAAATGGTCGTTCAGTGAAATAAAGGACTTTCAAGCATTCTTGATGAAAAGACCAGAGCTGAATAGAAAATCTGACTTTCAAATACAGGACTCAAGTGGAACATGAAGAGGTAAACAGGAAAGAGAAATCATAAGAGACTTATTAAGATTGAACTGTTTACATTCCTGCATGGAAAGATGATATTATAACTCATGAGACCTTTGTCAGTATTAGGGTAGTTGGAGGAAAAAAATTATATGTATGTATATGTAGATAGATAGATAGAGGGCACAGGGTGAGTTGAAGATTAAGGGGTCATATCTGGAGAATAAAATTAAGGGATGAGAGAGGATTATACTCGGGGAAGATGAAAGGGAAAGGTAGAATGGGGTAAACTACCTCACACAAAAAAAAAAACAGAAAAGAAAAGTCTCTTACAGTGGAGGGGAAACGGGAAGGTGAGAGAGAATGAGTGAATCTTATTCTCATAGGATTTGGCTTAAGGAGGGAATAAAATACACATTCAACTGGGTATGGAAATCTGTCTTACCCTACAGGAAAATAGGGGGAGAAGGGGACAAGAGAGCAGGGGGATGATAGAGAGGAGGGCAGATTGGGAAAGGGAGTAATCAGAAGTAAATACTTCTGAGGAGGGACAGGGTCAAAAGAAAGAATAGAATAAATGGGAGGGCAGGATAGGATTAAGGGAAATAGAGTTAGTTTTTCACAACATGTCTACTATGGACGTGTTTTGCATAACTGCACATGTACAACCTATACTGAGTTGCTTGCCTTTTCAATGAGGGTGGGTGGGGAGGGAGGAAGAGAGAAAATGTGAAACCTAAAGTTATAAAAACATATGTTTAAAAAAAATGTTTTCACATGCTACTGGGAAATAAGAAATATAGGAAATGGGGTACAGAAGTCTATCCTGCCCTACAGGAAAATAGAAGGGGAAGGGGATAAGAGAAGGGGAGAGAGATAGAAGAGAGGACAGACTAAGGGAAGGGATATTCAGAACGCATACCATCTTGGGACGGGAGGAGGGGGGAGATGGGGTATAAATTTGGAATTCAAAAACTTGTGGGAGTGAATGTCGAAAGCTAAAAATAAATAAATTTATATTAAAAAAAAAACTAACTAATAAATAAATAAAAAGCAAAAAAAAAAAAAACAAACCAAATGTAGACAACAAACCATAGTAGTATTCATCATACTGTCATGACACAAAAAAGGTTAAGAACCCCCCTGCCACAGAGGCAGGAACTGGACTATCTTAAGAAGCAGAAACTTTTTGTCCTCCAATAAATGTAACAATCCACAGGTGCTATGTGAAATCTAATCCTATTTAGATAGCAATGAGTATTGGTTATTGGTACCTTAGCACTAAATCTTAGCAGGAAATTATTGGTCAACCTGAGAAAGCCAGGTCCCTCAATGAGCTGAAGTCTAAGTCTAAAGCAGAGGTAACAAACACATGGCCAGCACTCTTTCCCCCAAACCAGATTAAAATGTAACTAGGAAATACTTAAAAAATAAAAATACAATAGAAAAGATAATATTAATATGTGGTTTTCTAAGTCAACATGCAGCCAGCAGGGACCCTTATGTATGGTTTAGTATCCCCCATTTTTAATTTGAGTTTGACACCACTAGTCTAAAGGAACTGTATTAAGTTCTGAATAAACTAGATGCTGTAATTGTTGAGCTACTATGATTGAACTTTTGAAAGATGTTGGAGAAAAGCAGAGGTACCACAGGACTAGAAAAGGGCAAATGTTCTCATCTGCAAAAAGGTAAAGAAGAAAAATACTGAAAAATTCTAAGTCAATGTGCTAAATTTCCTGGCAAAATTCTAAATACACTATTAAAGGGGCTGTTTCTGAGTATTTTAGAAAAGGAAGCAGTGATCATCGAAGCTCAAAAAAACTTCATCAGAAACAGGTCATGACAAAATAAGTGCATTTACTTTTCTGACAGGAAGCAGGCCACAAGGGAAAGGAGGCTGACTCTCAGGTCAGAGGATATGGGTTCAAATCCTAATTGTACTACTTACTACTTTTGTGACCCTCAACAAGTCACTTAACCTTACTGGGTTTCAGTTTCCTCACCCCTAAAATGAGGGAGTGTGACTAGATGATCTCTGAAATGCCTTCCAACTCTATCATCCCATAATCCTATACTGGTAGATCAGGAATGCTGCTTAAGCTAACCTGATGGCCAAAGTAGAGAGATGTGGATTAGATTGATAAAATGGATGTGGAACTGTCAGACTCACCAGATGTAAAAAGTCCTTAATGATGAATTAAAACAGCTCTGTATTCATATGCAGATTAGCAAAGATGACAAAACTGAAAATGATAGTTTTCGGAGGGGCTAAAAGAAAACAGGTTCACTAAGGAACTGTGAATTGGTATAGCTGACTCTGGAAAGCTATGCCCTCAAAGTCATTAAACTGTACATAGCCATTGTTTTGCTTGCTTTTTAAATTTTTTAAAATTATTTTTCTCTACCACCCATCTCCCCAGTCAATTGAAAAAAAAAAGAAAATTCTAACAATAATAATAACTAACATTTATATATAGCTTTAAATTTGCAAAATGCTTTGCAACTATTATCTCATTTGACCCTCCCAACAACCCTGGGAGGAGGGTGCTATTATTATTATCATTTTACATCATGAGAAAAATAAGGCAGATAGAAGTTAAATGACTTGCCCAGGATCACACAGCTAGGTCTGAGGATCTGAACTTAGGTATTCCTGAGTTCAGGCCTAGCACTCTATTCACTTTAACACCTAGCTGCCTCTAAGCGGTTAACAAATATGCATTGTCAAGCAAAACAAATCCCTGCATTAGCCATGTCCAAAAAGTATATTTCTTACTCTGTACAGAATCCAACATCTCTTCTATGCATAACCTGTGTCCCAGTGATACCACTAATTAATCTTATAACCTCAAAGAGATAAAGGAGGAAAAAGACTCATATGTACAAAAATATTTACAACAACATTTTTTGTTGTAGAAGTCCTGGAAACAAAGGAAGTACCCATCAACTATGGAACGGCTGAAAAAATTAAGGTACATAAATGTCATGGAATATTACTGCACCATAGGAATGACAAGAGGGAGTTTCAAAGAAAGCTGGGAAGGCTTGCATGAACTGATGCAGAGTGAAATGAGTAGAATCAGAAAAGCAACATGTACAGCAACAAACATATTATAAAGAAAAACAACTTTGAAAGCCTTAAGACCTCTCATTAATGCAATGACTGAATAACTCCAGAGGGCTAATAAGGCAGCATAAGGAGATGAATTCAAGGTGTAGAATAAGGTATACATTTTTTTGAACATGGTAAATCTGTGTGTTTCACTTGATTATTGTTATAAGGATTGTTTTTTTCTTTTTGAGTGTGGAAGGAGGGAGAAGTGGTGAAAAAGCCAGAGATAAGGTAACCAAAAAAGAAAGAAAGAAATACTATAATAGGATCATTGAAGCACTTTCTAAAATGCACAGCAGAGAATTGAAGTTCAGAAGGAAACTGATAAGCAGGACAGCTTTGAAAGTAATGTTAAATTTATTTTATGCTTTTTAAAAAAGTAAATGGTGCAAAATAAAAATTTAAGTGTTTAACAAATAATCCTTTCTCAGTTCTACTTTGTATATGAAAACATTCTTTTTTTTAGTATATATTAAATTAAAAATAAAAATATATAATTTTTTTTACGTCTTGGAAAGAGGTCTCTAGTGGAGTGTCCAAGCGATCAGGCCTTGGCCACAAACAGGTTAACATTTTTAGCAATGATTTAATGAAGGCATAACTGCAGGACCAAAAAACAGAAAGACAGCTAACATTTTGGATCACAAAGTCCGAATCCAAAAAAGTTCTAAAAGAAAACTGTAAAATTCTACTTGATTTCAAAAAACTAAGTTCACAAGTACTTGTGAACAACTAACTATAAAATACTTGGGGTCTCAGTGGACACAAAGCTCAAGATCAATTAAAAGTGTGACATTAAAGTGAAGAATGACGGTGAGAAGAGAGTTCAACAACGCTCTAGTCAAACCACAAATACTGTGTTCAGTTTTGGGCACCACATTTTGGGAAGGATATTAACAAGCTACACTATGTCCTAAGCGGGCAACCAAAAATGGTGAGGAGGGGGGATATCACGCCATTGGCTAATATAACAGAAAAGAAAAGTGAGAAATGTTGGAGAAGATAGGAGAAAAGTGGAACACCAGTGCATTGTTGGTGGAGTTGTAAACTGATCCAACCATTCTGGACAGCAATTTGGAACTATACTCAAAGGGCTATAAAACTGTGCATACCCTTTGATCCAGCAATACCACTGCTAAGTCTGTATTCCAAACAGATCATAAAAAAGGGAAAAGGATGCACACATACAAAAATATTTATAGCAGCTCTTCTTATGGTGGGGCAAAGAATTAGAAACTGAGGGGATGCCCATCAACTTGGAAATGACTGAACAAGTTGTGGTATATGAATGTAATGGAAAACTACAGTGCTATAAGAAATGATGAGCAGGCAGACTTCAGAAAAACCTGGAAGGACTCACATGAACTGATGCTGAGTGAAGTGAGCAGAACCAGAACATTTTATACCACAACAGCAACACTGTACGATGACTAACTTTGATAGATTTAGCTCTTCTAAGCAACACAATGATCCAAGACAATTCCAAAAGACTCATGATGGAAAATGCTATCTATATCCAAAGAAAAAACTATGGACTCTGAATACAGATGAAATCTTTTTTTTCACCTTTTTTTTTGTTTTCTTTCTCATGGTTTTTCCTTTTTGCTCTGATTTCACAACATGACTAATGTGGAAATGTTTAACATGACTGTACATGTATAACCTATACATGTATACCTATAGATTGCTTGCTGTCTTGGGGAAAGGAGGTGAGGGCCAAAAATCTGGAACTCAAAATTTTACAAAAATGAATGTTGAAAACTATCTTTACATATAATTGGGAAAAAATAAAATACTGTTTAAAAAAAGAAGCTTGCATTCTATCTGGGGAAAAAATATGTAAGTAACTTAGTACAAATTCAATACGAAATAATTTGTGAAAAGAAGGCACTAGCAGCTGTGGAATAGAAAAAAAATTTACTAAGACTTCATGCAGGAGATGACACTTGAGCTGAGTGTTGATGGAAACTAGGAATTCTATAAAGCACTGTGCACTCTTCCAGGCATGTTGGAAAGATAACACAAAGGCAAAGAGACAGGACATAGAATGCTGTATCTTAGGAATAGCAAAAAGACCAGTTTGGCTGGACTGCAGAGTGAAGGAAGGAGATGAATGTATGATTAAAGGTAGAAAGTTGGGATGAGGTGATAAAGGGCTTTAAATGTCAAATAGGAGTCTGTTATATTTGATCCTAGAGGCAATAGGGAGCATTTAGAGTTCAGTAATAACTATAATAGCTAACATTTATATAGCTCTTACTATGTGCCAGTACTTTACAATAATTATTTCATTTAAGCCTCACAACAACCCTGGGACATACGTGCTATTATTATCCCCATTTTACAGATGAGGAAACTTAGGCAGAGGTTAAATGACTTGCTCCTAGTAACACAACTAGTAAGTATCTGAAGATGAATTTGAATTCAAGTCTTCCTGACTCCAGGCCCAGTGCTCCATCCACTGTACCACACAGCTGCACTCACAATTTTTGGTTGCTCACTTTGGACATGCTGCAACTCATTGGTATCATTCCCAAAATGCATTTATATATGGTTTGACTAGTAAAGGAGTAACATAGTCAGAAGTGTGCTTTAGGAATATCACTTTGTGGAGCTAGGTGGAGCAATAGATAGAGCGCCGGCCATGGAGTCAAGAGGGCCTGAGTTCTAATCCGACCTCAGACATATGACTTACTAGCTTGTGTGACTCTGAACAAATTCACTCAATCCCAATTGCCTCACAAAAATAAACAAATAAATAAGGAATTGTGGAGAAAGGCAGAGACTTGACGAACGAAAACCAGTTAGGAAGCTTTTGTAACAGTCCAAATTATAAGGATCTAAACTAGTATGATAGCCATGTAAATAGGGAAAGAGGAGGTTAGATTCAAGAGATGTTATAAAGATAGAAACAGGAACTAATTTGGTAGGCAGGGTGAGATAGAATGAAGAGTTATAGACGATGGAAACTTAGAAGGATGATGCTATTCTAAACAGAAATAAGAAAATTTGGCAAGAATGGATTTAGGAGTTTTATTTTAGACAAGTTCAATTTCAAATGTCCACTGGACATACAAGCTGAAATTTCCTACAAGTAGCTGGGAGATATAAAATTGGAGCTCAGGGGACAGACAAGGTCTAGCCATCTATAGATTTGTGAACAATAGGCACAGAGATGACAATAATATCCTAAGCTAATGAGGTCACCAAGTAAGAGAACAGAGAGAAAAGGACCCAGAAGAGAGCAGGAGAAGTTGAACCACAAAAGAACAATCACATTGAAGGAATTCAAGAGTACACAGTATCACAAAGACCTAGAAAAGAGCAAGTATTCAGGATAGGGCAGTCAACAAGTATGGAATGCTGCAGAGAACTCAAGAAACAGGAAGCGGAAAAAAAGTCATTAGATTTGGTAACTGAGATAAGAAGATCATAGATTTATGTATGGCCAAGGGTACCTCAGAGGCTAATCCAATCGGCTTGTTTTGACAAATGTTACTGATAACTTTGGAAAGAATAGTTTCATGTGAATGAGGAAGTCAGAAGCCAGAATGCAAAGCTTTTAGAGATGGAAGTAAAGGCAACAAGGGTACATGCTTTTTTCTAGAAATTTGGTTGTGAAAGGGAATAAAGGCTTTAACAGCTAAAGGAGATGATCAAGTGAAGGTTTTTTAACCATGGGCATGTTTATGAGCAGAAGAGAGTGATGAATGAGGGAACAATCTGGAGAAGACAAGAGAAGATGGGATCAAGTGCCCATGTAGAGGGATTGGCCTTAGCAAGCAGAAGGGTTACCTCTTCATCAGAGACTAGTGGAAAGAAAGAATGGAGGAAAATAAAGGGTTTAGAAACACAGACAAGAGGAAAATGGGAAGGTCATGATGAATGGCCTCTATTTAATCTGCAAAATATGAGGTAAGGTCCTCAGCTAAGAAGATGAGGGGAAGAGTAATGTGACAGGCTTGAGGAGAAAAGAGAAGGTTCTGAACAGCTGCTTCTGTAGAGAACAGGATAATCAATTAGGGAAGAGTAAAAGGACTGCCTTGCTGCAGTGAGGGAACTAAAAATCTACCTCTAACAGTAAATCTTTTGGTCCTTTATTGGCATTCTTACTATAATTTTAAATATGTAGAGGTTATATATTTCTTTGAAAGGGACTGTGCAATATATATGTATTTATATTGTTATGGCAATTTTAACCTTGGTGAGATGAACATGTTCATCAGTAAGGGTTCAGTGACAGTATAAGTACAACTGCAGTATCTTCAGTAAATCCAGTTGTGTCAAAGAATATAGATGTTGAAAACTAAAAATAATTAAAAAAAAAAAAAGAACATAAGAAAGAGGTGAAATTCTTTTCCTTTCTACCCCTGAAACAGTATCCTTTCTGATTAAAGGGATGGTAAGCCACTGGGGAATTCGATACCGTTTAAGAAAGTTATGGTATCCCATTTTTATTTTGCTTTTTTATGATCAGCAGTTCCCAAATATTTACAAAATTCTAGACATATTTGTGTGTCCATCTACTTTATTGACCTCGGACTGGCTTAAGAGAAAATCCTAGTAGAAATCATAGCTTTACAGAGTGAACTTGTTCACAATCATCTTCTGCCCTTTCCATATTCGTGAAAAGGCAAGTAAAGTCTTGTGGCTTCCTAATCATTACTATGACTCATCCTAATGCCTACTGAACTGAGCAAGAATTTATTATTTTTCCTATCATAAAGTTAACATACTTCTCTTATCACCAGAAGGATAGCTATTTAGAAATAAGAAGCATTTCCTATACAGACTTTTGGCAAAAGTGAATCAATCTTCAAACTATACATACGTATGTAAATGGAGCTTTCATGGAGTCTGTCTTGAGTAAAGAATTTTGCTGCACTGTAATAAGCTCATAGTTTAAGTCAATAATGGAAAACAACTAGTCCTGGAACCTTTTCCGTAGATGGCAACAATCTTGCACTGAGAAGAAACAAATTTATTTATCCTACTGTGTCTTCATGTAACATCATTTCAAGTTGAGTTTTCAGTCTCCTCATTTATGAACCATTCCATGAGCTCTTATGTAAAAATTCATGTAATTGGACCTATACTATATAAACATATAGAAATTTCTTTTGCTAAACAGGTTAAAAAATATATATTACTGAAATTGCAAGTTACATACCGATCAGTTCAGCAACTGCGCTGAAAGGCCACGTATGACTGGTAGAATTTGTATGCAAAAATTTTGGACACAGCTGGAAAAAAAAGGAAAAAGTAGGTTACGTGCAAATCTGTATTTTCTTAAGTCTCAAAAAAGAGCAATCTTTGGGGCTGTACAATTTAAGTCAATTGGTTTCCAAAAACAAACTAACAAACAAAAAACTCAGTGTTCCCAAAACATATTTTAAAGGAACAAAAGCCAGTATTTTCTCTGGATTAAAGTCTCTCTCTACTCAATACCTTTTTTAGAATACTGAATTAGAAGTCTTAAATGAATACTACAGTAACTTTTCCTACTAAATACGTACAAATCAATTTCTCACTAGGAGCTCTACAACAACCCTTTCCAAAGTCTTATGTACTAAAACAAACATGAAGCATTTCAACCTAGTGAATGATGGTTAAATTAAGTCAAGGCTTGTTAGCTTTTTTTGAGACTTTCCTTCCTGACCCAGGTTATGGGATTTACCTGTCACTTTGAAACATTCTCCTATAAAGTTACTATAGCGATTTAAGATTTGAACATTCTTCCTGGCATATAAGCAATTCAAAGTTAAAGAAGTACCTTAGGATGTATAAATATCTTCATAATCTGTACTAACAATACATTTCTTATTTTCACCTCTCAGAGCTCAAAAGACTTGGTGAATAGTACCTTAGAAGTAATCTAGTCTAATTTGTTCATTTTGTAGATAAACAAATGAGGTATACTGAGGTTAAATGAATGTATGAGGTCAAACAAGTAGTGTCAAAGGAATCTGGATCTGAATCCTCTGATACAAAATCTAATGCTCTTTCCAGTACTGCCTCTTAATGCTCTCTTTCCTAAGAGCTAGCTAAAAATTACTTTTAAGTAGATCCTTTTTTTCCTTTTCACAATAAGCATCTTAAATTCTAATCAGATTTAATATTTTAAATTACTTTTGCACCTACCTAACATATTTAGATAGAAAATTTGGGGGAACTAAGTTACTGAGTTGAGGCAAAAGTTTGATTCACAATTGTTTTGAAACGGTAGATGAAATGTGAATTCAATCCAATTCATTTCAACAAGCACCTACAACATACACAGTTATCAGGATTTGGGCATACCAAAAAAAAAAAAAAAAGAAACAGTTCTTGCCCTCAAGAACATTAAACTTTATCAGAGCTATTCAGAGCATGAAGATGCAAAATAACAGCAACTCCAAAGCTGGAAAAGCTTTCCAGACTTTTACTATGTTTTATAACTACCTCTGTATACCTTACATCAAGATTAACATATTCTAAGCATACAACTGACTGACTGGATTCTTAGGCAAATATATTTCATTAGCTAATATGGTTCACAAACGTAGAAGCATTAAGAATAACAATAAAATAAATGTAGGTAAAGGAAACTGAAAACCAATTAAAAGATCTACAGATAGGCTTAAGAGATAGTGACCTAACAAGGGGACAGAAAGGATTACAGGGGATGAAAATGGACAATATCAACTACATAAAATCAAAATTTTGGATAAAGGCATCAATACCTAGATATATAAGGAAGTGATTCAAATTTTTAAGAATCAAAGTCATTCTCCAATTGACAGTCAAAGGACAGTCAAAGTTTTCAAAGGAAAATATTCATGCTACCTATAGACATATGATAAAATGCTCCAAATCACTAGAAATTAGAAAAATGCAAATTAAAGCTACTCTGAGGTTCTGCATCACACTCATCAGATTGGCAAATCAATCAATAAACATTAAGCTCCTACTATGTGCCAGGAGCTGTGCTAAGCACTGAGGATACAAAAGGAGGCAAAGGACAGTCTAGCTCCTAAAGGAAAAGGGAGATAACATGCAAAACAAATACATACAAACAAGCTACACACATAGGATAAATATAAAATAATTAACAAAGGGAAGGCTCTAGAATTAAGAAGGGTTGGGAAAAGCTTCCTTGTTGAAAATGGGATTATTTTCTACTTATTCTACATATAGCATGTCTGTATGTACTTGTTTACATGTTATCTCCCTTCCCATTGTATTATGAACTCCTAGAGCACCTAGCAGTCAGTAGGTAGAGCTGAGGAGGGAGCAGGAGAGACAGCCAGAGATGGCCAAAGAGTGTCTTGTTCTATTGCTCCTGAAACAACAGAAGCCAGTGTCGCTGGATCAGAGTTAGTAGAGGAAAATATAAGAAGACTGGAAAGATAGGAGGGGGCTAGGTTATAAAAGATTTTGAATGCCAAACAGAGCATTTTTATTTGATCCTGGAAACAACAAGGAACCACTGGAGTTCACAGAGCGGGGAAAAGGAGTGAGTGACATGGACAGACCTGTGCTTTAGGAAAATCACTCTGGCAACCAAACGAAGGATGGATTAGAGTGGGGAGAGACTCTGTGTCAAATGATTAATTTAACCCCTAATTTATTTCACTCATTATTTAATTAAGTGTGATGCCATAGGGGTAGTGGTTACTTTTATTATACTTGTCTATTGACATACATTTAGTAATATACATTTAGCCAGTCAAGTCAATTAATAGTAGTACATATTTTACATATGTTTAGAGATAATTAGAAAAGGTTAGACAGGTTCTTTTTTATACTCTTACATTATAAAAGTTCTGTATATTGGGCTCCAGAGCTGAATGCAAGTTCACTTGCTTAACCAAAAGAAGTGAACTAGAAGATATCCACCCTTTTCTTTTTTTGGTTCCTTGGAAGTGACAAATGCCATCATGGTCACCGAGCCTAGGTGTAGTGGAGATGACCCCGAATGGTGGAGATAACCTAATGATACAGAAAGCCCCTCTCCACTTATTTTTGTCCTTTCATGCCTCTATTGGCCAACATGGGGAAATGGACATGACCACTTAACCAATGGATAACCCTTGCCTTGTCCTTCCTATGATCATTACTATCTGCCATGAGCTCAGTGACCCTAGGCTGAACTGTAGGTCCTCCTGGAGGGTCAAGGTATAGGTTTGTCAACCAATGAGATCCTGTATTTTACTCTATACCATCTCTGTATCATCTTACCAAATACTATAAAATCAAGGCCCTAGAGAAAGGGGGCATCTCAGATCATGAGGAAGATCTGAGGTCCTATATTCAATAAAGGGGGCCAGGTCCTTTAAATAAATGGTTATTGGCTCAGAGCTCTGCCTCAGTTTCTTTTATTGTAGACTGGACATTTCAGGGCCCCACAACTCCAGGCAGGCAAACCCATCAGCAGCCTATTGCAGCAGTACAGATGTGAGGTGCCATAATGGTGGCAGTGTCAGAGGAAAAAAAGAGGGCACATGCAGAAATGTGGCAAAGCTAAAATTTAAAATACATGTTAACTTCTAGAGTCAAAAGTAACAATTTTTTGAGTTTCACAATACACAGCAGGAAGCAGAAGGAAGCTCAAAGATGAACAGACAAGTCAGAGAGCATCAGTACTGCCATGCTAAATTTAATACTTAGGAAAATAACCAATGACAGTAGCAATCTCCCAGACTGTAACTGGCAACACCTACACTATGAACTGAGACACTAACTAGACATATTGAGGAAAAGCAGCTTCAGTACTCTAAGAAAAACCCAGAAAATAACTTATACCGCAGGGGAACTTCATGAGGACATCACAAAGATTTCCAGTAACCAAGAAATCTGAGTTGTCCTTTTGCCTCATGTGTTCTTTTTCATTTTTCAATTAACAAAAATGTTTTCTCTTCTCTCCTTCTCACTCACTGAAAAAAAAGAAAGAAAAAGTGCACCCTTTTAACAAATATGTATAGGCAAGAAAAAACAATTGGTCATGTCCAAAATATGTTTCATTCTGCATCTTGAGTATATCACCTCTGTCAGGAGTAAGGTTCATCATCACACTCATAGGTCATCATCAGTTCTCAGTAATCATAGTTGGTCACTGATTAGATTTAAGTCTTTCAAAGTTGTTTATCTTCACAAATTTATTGTATAAATTGTTTTCCTGATTTGCCCACTTCACTCTGTATATGAATTCATTCTAGTTTTTACATTTACATACTAGTTTACATACACGAATTTCCAGATTTCTCAAAAAATGTCCTTTTCATTATGTAAGACACAATACTATTCCATTACAGTCACATAATTTATGCGTATTCTCTGACACATGTATCTCATCACTGCTGTATTTAAAGTGTGTGTCTATTCTCCCCAACTCCAGATATTCTGTATATTTAGGAGGTGCCCCAGTCTTTTGGGAGACTGTCTTTGTGTTACTATGTGCTTAGTAAGTGCCATTTCTAAAGGTAATTAAGCCTAGCTCTTAATCAATGGAAAGTCCATGGTGGGGGGGTGGAGAAGAGTTCTAGACCCTGGTGGTATCCATACCTAGAACTTTAAAGGGAAAAAAGTCTGACCACTCTAGGGGCTGACCAACACAAGTGGTAACTGGAGCAGTAACTCCAAAGTAAGTAATCTAAGGGTGCTACATAAAGAAGATTCAGTTTAATACATACTTCTCTTTTTCTGTTCCTTGTATAGGGAAAGTTCATGTTTGTCAAATTCATAATTTTTTAAAAGGTTTATAAGCATGCATTTACAGAAGAGGTATCACAGTACAGTGAAAAGAGTGCTATATCCAGAGTCAAAAGATCTGGGTTTAAATTTTGGCTCTACTGCTTATTCTGTGTGGACCTCAGTTTCTCACTTGTAAAATGAAAGGTCTGAACTATATGACCCCTAACATCCCTTCTGGTTCTAAACCCATGAGCCTAAAAATCTCAAGCCTGGTATGAATTGGTAGTATTTTAAGATAGTCAAGAGCCCCAGAACTGAAGACTTCATTCAAATTTTGGTGTGCCATCACATGGTCACTTAATTTCTGAAGTGAGGAAAGTATCTATACAACACACCTCAGAAGGTTGTTGTGAGAACTGAACAAAGTAATGTATGTGTGAAAGTACTATCTCAACTAAAGTACTTAATAAACTTGAGCTATCATTACTTATTCCATCATCCAAGGCTTTACATGAGACCATACTTTGCATAATCTGGACAAAATATAGTCTGGTCAGCTTTTGATTACAGTTCTCTCTTTACTTAAATTCACACTATGGTTTGTAAAGAATTCTGAAAAAAGTCTGCATTCCAAAAAACCACCGATGTTAACTTGACTATACAATACTGTGCTCTGTCTCTCTATTCCAGTCCCTCCATCCATGTGCTGAAGCCTCCCACCCTCACCCCACAAAAAACAACAACAACAACAACCACCTCCAAGTGAAAGCAGAAGAGCACATAAGCCCCCACCAGCTGGAGGCTTGGCTTAAAACCTAAGAGACAGCTTTGCCCCATTCTGCCACCTGCCTGGGGGTCCAGGCCCTGCTCTGATCAGTCTGTGCTCCAGTAGCACCCATCTGCCCGCATGTCACCCTCATTCTGTCTGTGTCCATGCCAGGCCCCCAGATGTCTTCCATCACCACCCCCCAATTTATTCTTCTTCTGGATTCCAACCAGGTCCTCCATTGCTGGCCTAGGCATGTTCCTCCTGTTCTGGTTTCTGTCCCTGGCCCCCATGTGTCCTTAAAGCATCTGCTGGCCCCGTCCCTTCATAGGGACATAGCCCCACTCCTGCTTCCTTCCACGTCTATAGCAAATTCATATTACGTAAAAATCTAGGTCTGTGGAATAGTCCACTTAGATAAGGAGATAACTGTCTACATCTGTAATTTTGTAAAGTCCTTTATTTCTCCTGTTGTTTATTTCACCTCTCCGTCAAAAGTTATGGAAAGAGTTAGGTCAAATAAAATTAACCAATCTGCGGTGAAAGATGAGTGAAAAGATTGAGTTGTTAACTATTTTAAGGTTAAATTTGGATCCGATTTGTTAATTTTAGTTATTAATACTATAGTCCTTGAGTAGCTGTTAATAAAAATCTACATCAACACCAGGAGTGGTGGCTCAGGTATATATAATCCCAGCTATCCTGGAGGCTCAGACTGGTAGATCTCTTGATCTCAGGAATTTTGAGCTGATTGAATATGGAGTGCCACTGAGTTGCTTTAGGTGGGGTAAACTTGGCCTACATCAGAAAATAGAACAGATGAAAACTTCCATGCCTATCAGTAGTGGGATCAGGCCCACGAGGAGCCCCTCTACTTCAAGAATGGGAAAGATGGAAAGATCCAATTTTACTCATCTTCCTGAGTTCAAATATAGCCTCAGACACTAGCTATGTGATCCTCAGTCTCCTCATCTGTATAATGAGCTGGAGAAGGAAATGGCAAACCACTCCAATAACTTTACCAAAAAAAAACCCTACGGGGTCACAACTGAAAAATGACTGAACAACAAAAATCTGATACATAGCAATTTATTTTTAACTTAGCAGGAAATCAAAACAATTTTGAAAAATAATTGGTTATTTACCAAATGTGTAAATTTCAAAAGGTTCTAGGTGCTAGTTGTCTCTCTGGAGAGCTTTAAGATGTAAATTTGTTTAGTACTTAAACATGGATTAGTGGCTAGAACTGGATTCAATGTCTGCCTCTGTCTGACCCATACTACTTGTGTGATTCTGGAGTAGGAGTTCAAAGGTAGGCAGAATTGAGATACCAATCAATCAACAAACCTTAATAAAATGCTTACTATGTGTTAGATATTTGCTAAGCATTGGAGACACAAAAAAGGGGGCAAAATAGTCTATATTCTCAAGGAACATACTTTCTAGTACATCCTAAGGGGGAAGAAAACATGCAAATGAACAGGTATATACAAAGGGGGCAAAATAGTCTATATTCTCAAGGAACAGACTTTCTAGTACATCCTAAGGGGGAAGAAAACATGCAAATGAACAGGTATATACACCATACATACAAAGTAGATGGAAAATAGAGGACAGAAGGCTTCTAGAACCTGGGGGGACCTGAAAAGGCCTCCTGCAGGAAACATAATTTAAGGTGAACCTTGAAGAAAACCACATAAATTCTAATAGGTAGGTGTGTGCTTGAACAGGAATCCCCTCTATCCCATCTTTAACAAATTGTCACTGCTGATAAACTTTCAGTCAAAGCCAGCTATTAAGTGTTAGGAACAGAGGTGAGGAACCTGTGGCCTTCTGACTGAATCCAAATTTTACAGAACAAACCCTTTTATGTTAGTACATTTTTGTTTCAATGTATTTAAAACACCAAAGAATAAAATTAGTTTCAAAGAAACAATCCTCCCAGATTAACCAGCACAATTAGAACATTAGTAAGTCATAAGGGCTAAACTGAAGGCTGCTATGTTCGTTATTTAGTTCTACTTCCCCCAACTGCCAGTCACCACTACTGCACAAGGCTGGGTGGTGAGAATGTAGGGGTTGAGTACGCCAGTCTGTTACCAGCTTTTGATAATGGTGCAGTGTGGTTCTGTTTGAAGTGGAATTTGTGAATAGTTGCACAGCTTGGAAGTATTTCTTAATTCTGTCTGCTTAACACCCCATCATGTCAAAGAACACCAAGAGAGTGCGGAAAGAAGAAAATAGATTTTTTAATGAGGATTGGGAATTGCAATATTATCTTGTTTCTACTAAAGATAAGATTATTTGCTTGCTTTGTGATACTGCAACATCAACATTAAATGCTCATCAGCATTACAACACTGTTAAGGACCACAAATATTTTAAATTAGAGGGAGAGGCACAAAAGGTTGTATTGCAGAAATTAAAAAATGAAAATCAAAAGCGAAGACAGTTCTTTCAAGCAGCAAAAAGACCTAGAAATAATGCCAATGAAGCAGCTTATAAAACAGCTTATATGCTTGGGGGGGAAAAAGGGAACCCATTCAGTGATGTAGAAATTGTGAAAGAATGCACTGTTGAAGCTGTACGATACTTATACCCTGATAACATTTCAAAGTACAAATCCCTGCCTTTTTCAAGGAGAATCATAACTGATCAGCAGCACGAATTAGCCTTCAACTTAACAGAACAACTTCACGCAATACTTCAAAAGGAAAACATATATTATTCAATTGCTTTAAATCAATCAACTGATATTACTGACAGTGCAGATTTTATACTTAACAGTTTCTAACAGAAGGTTTTCTTTGCTACAAAGAGTTATTTTGGGCATTCTTGTAGACGGAACGCAGGGAATAGATATCTTCAACAACTTTCAAGACAAATGTCATGAAGCTGGACCCAAACTGGTAAATTTAGTGAGTGTAGGTACAGACAGTGTACATTCCACGACAGGAAAACATGAAAGGTTAATTGCATAGGTAAAAAAAAAGTATTAACAGATCCAGATGCTCTCGTTTCTTTTCACTGTACCTTGCATCAGCACAATCTCTGTGCTAAAACTACTATTTTAAGTGACACTTTGCGACAAGTTGTAAGTACTGTTAACCATGTTCATGCAAATGCAACACGGCATCATCGGTTTCATAACATGCTAAAATTAAACAATGGGGTATTCAGTGCAGATTTGCCATATCATTCTAAAGTGAGTTGGCTATCCCAGGGACAGGTGTCAGCCAAAACTTTATCTCTTCGAAACAGACAGAATCAGTGATGTGAATTACTGAAAGATTTCTATAGGAATGCTGCATTTCTGTGTGGTATCATGTCAAATCAAAATAACTTGAACATTTTTTTGCAAGGTAAAGCTAATATGATGTGCGGCAAAAAATTCAAGCATTTCGAAAAAAGTTATCTTTTTTCAAAATACTTATTCAAAAGGAAATTTCAAATGAACATCTTCCCCAGTTAGCAAAGGTCACTGATGAGCAGGATGATATATGCAAATCATCTGAAGAATACGCAGCTGTTATAGACTAATTAATTGGATAATACAACGAAAAGTTTACCAACTTTGAGAATCATAACATCACACTCAAATTAGCATTTCAGCCTTACCTAGTTGATATCACCAAGGCACCTAAAGAACTACAGATGGAATTGACTGAGCGCTCAGTAGATGACATTTTAAAGTCATTAAAGGAAAGATCCAATTGAAATATGGAAAAATGCAGTAGAGTATCCACACCTTCAACAGCATGACCAAAAACGTTTTCTTGCTTTTCAAGCACTTATTGCTGTGAATCCACATTCTCCTACCCAACCCAAATCAAGATGCTCTTAAGGTCACAAATGACTGGTACCCATCTAGAGGATCAACTGAAACATCGACCTCCATGCTGCAACCAAAGATTCAAATGCTTTCCAATAAAAAGCAGACACAACAAAGTCATTAACAGGTTAGTTAACTTTTAAATTAACAAGCAGTTTTCATTTTTTGAAATTATTTAATACACAGTAGTTAGGTTTTTACAAAATAATGTACATTTTCAAGTATATCTAATTGAAGTTTCTTGAATGCAGCCTTAATGATTACAGCTAAATATTAAGTGGCCTTCCAACATGAAAAGGTCCTCCACCTCTGGTTAGGAACTTTTCTCTTTAACTGAAAAGAAATGCAGCTTCTACTCACTACTCCTAATTTGTCCTCTGGGTCAAATGCCACAGAACAAATCTAATTCCTCTTCTACACAACAACCCTTTAAAACACTTGAGAGCAGCTATCACATCTACCTTAAGCCTTTTCTACAGGCTAAATATCGCCAATTTGTCAACTGATCCTCATTTGACATGATATTCTATCACATCAACACCCTAGTCTCACTTCTCTGGACCCCTTCTAATTTATCAATCTCTTTCCTTAAACTGAACACAATACTCAAGACAGTCTGACCATAGCAGAAAACAGTGGACTGTCACCTGCCTTATTCTTTAATTATGCCACTCTTTATGCAGCCCAAGACCACACTTGCTTTTCTGGTTGCTCTATCACACTACTGACATTTCAAAATTGTTGTCCACAGAAACTCCCAGTTCTTTTTAATACAAACCCACTGTCTAGCCATAATTCTCCCATTCTGTACTTATATTAATTTTTTAAACCAGAGTTTAGGACTTGTATGTGTATTAAATTTCATCTTATTAGATTCAGCCCATCTTTCTAGAATAATGCTAACATTTTAGATTCTGTCATGTAATATGTAGAAGTGGTAAGCATACTTTCATCGAAGGCATTAAGAAAAATATTTAACAAGGAAGAGCTGCATCAAGAAATACAAGACAAATTTCCATAAACAGGTTAGAAATCATTTAAAGCCAGGTCATGAGGGAGCCACACCACAAAATGCTCAAGCTTGCACAAAAAGACCTAACGCACAGACCTGAAAGACAGTAGGAGAGGGTCACAAAACAGCATAAGCATCAATAATCAAGGACCTGAATACAGATCCCAATGTCAGCCTTTCAGAACAGAAGCCAGGGACACAAGCAGCCCCCCAAAGGTCACTGCACAGGGACCCAAGGTCCCACCATACACTGCTCAAAGCAGTAGAAGCAATTTCAGGAAACAGAGTACCTAGGCATCAGTGCTCGGTGGGCAAGGCAAGGGGCCTGAGAACTGAACAATCTCCAGCATCCCACTGGGGGGCTCGGTGTCTTCAAAAGCACTGAAAATAAAAATTGCTACTCCTGCAAATATATCTCAAAATACATTCTGAATCACCATATGAAACAATCAATGGCCTCAGATAAAATAAACTGTACAGGGCAGCTAGGTGGCACAGTGGACAGAGTGCCCGCCCTGGATTCAGGAAGACCTGAGTTCAGATCCGGCCTCAGACACATGATGCTTGCTGGCTGTGTGACCCTGGGCAGGTCATTTAACATCACTGCCTAGCAAAAAAAAAAAAAAAAAAAAAAAGAGCCATACAAGGAAACCAGTAAGACACAAAAGGTAGTAGTCTCACCTCAACCTATAACTGGTCACCAAAAATTCTGACAACTAAGGAGATGTTAAATTTGTATTCCAAAATAACTACTATAAGAAATGATAGAAAATGGAAATAAAGTAAATAGCTCTTTTCATCCTTTATATATCTTGGTGCAAACACCTAGGAAACTAGCATAAACTAAGTGTCTCCAAAGTGGGGTACACAAGACAATTTACTAGAATGTAAGACAACAGTAAAACTTCTATTTAAATTTATTTCTATTTAAATCTAAAATTATTCATTATTTTGCTTTCAGTATATTGCAGTGTATTGCAGTTTAGATGTTTCTAGTTTCTAGTTTAGATTGTGAGACCTGCTTGAGCCTCTCAATCACCTGAAAGCCTAGCTTGGCCTGGCCCATCAGAGAGATGATGTGAGCCCTTCTGGACTAACATACCAATAAACCTCTGTGATGCTTCCTGTAATCCTCCTCCTGTGTCAACAACCACAAAACCAGATTAAGGTTGCACAGACCTCCAGAGTCAGGGGCACTTCCCTGCTGTAAGGCTTTATAATCTGCACAGCCTAACCCCAAAACAAGCTTAGTTCCAACCGTATCTCTGCATCCATGCATGCCAGTTTGTGAGAAATAAAAGCACACATACAACCTAATTCTGTTTGTCTTTCTTAGAGTGAACTCTGGAGGTTGACAAGATTTATCAATACTATCTTAATTTTTTAAAAAACCCTCATAAAATGGACAACTAGCTTCCAAATAATACTGGAAAACTGAAGATTGAAGATAACATACTGAACAACCAGAAAATGGCAGAGCCACTTCTACTATTAATATCAGCTCCTAACTAGCCACATTACCACATAAAAACAATGAAGATCCAATTAAAAAAAAAACTATAAACTGTCTTCATTTGAAATTTGGACTTAAATCCATTATCCTTAATGTTGAACCAAACATTACATATAAATGTATATTCTATCTTTAGATATTTATCTAGAGAAGAAACTGACAGGTTTTTATCTCCAGAAACAAATGTGACCTACAAAAACTGTTTATAACATGTTCAAAAATCTTGCAAAAATTTGCAAGATTTGTGTGTTCTGAACCTACTTGTTAAAAACGAGAAGATAGTCCATTTAGTGTAGAAGAATTGACAGCAATCAGAAGATGGAAATTTACTAGCCAAATTTCAATAATAACCTCTGCAGAAAATGGTGGATGAGGTTGCAAAAATGACTATCATGAGTAAGCAGAGCCAAAAATTCATTTACTTCTTCCATTTGGATTTATCTTCTCCATGATGTATGATTTTTTTCACTATG
This sequence comes from Phascolarctos cinereus, assembly GCF_003287225.1. Taxonomy (NCBI): domain Eukaryota; kingdom Metazoa; phylum Chordata; class Mammalia; order Diprotodontia; family Phascolarctidae; genus Phascolarctos; species Phascolarctos cinereus. Next base: position 46,084,522 of record NW_027556098.1, read on the forward strand.
ACAGCCATTAAAAACCAAGTATCAAAATAAACTGAACTTAGAACCAGATTTTAAAATTCCTGCATCACAAACTGAATTCAATTACATTGCTCAAAAATATTTTTTATTATTTTAGTAAGAATACATGTGTATTGAGCAATAATATATAGAAGAGCAATATGCGTGTACATATATTGCTCTAACTATATATATATATATACACATATATGTGTATATATATGTATATATATATATGTATATATATAAATACACACATATATGGGAGTATATGTTTCCAAAAAAATTTTTTTTTTACTAAACAGGGCTCTGTGATCAAATAAAGTTCAGCGTGATAGGGTGCCTGGACCCCAGCCCAAAGATCATATTTCTAGCAATAACTCAAATGAGTGGACCCCAGTGAAGCAAACTATTTCTTCCTATTCAAGCTGATCCCTATAGAATTTCTCTTGTATAAACAGGATTATCTTGTACTGACTCCCTCAGTCACAGTATACATTCCAGAAGTCAAGATATACATCCACTCCCCCAATTCATCTTGCCTAACAAGACACTGACTGGTCACAGACAGGATGACCATGACCTTGTTGACTTAGTGATGCTGCAGGCCTAAAAACACACCCCTCAATGGGCCCCCCCTCTTGGCTCTCCCCCTCTTTCCCCCCAACCTGTGGGCTTCTCATAATGAACTCTGGATAAAATACCTGTGCACTAAGTGCAAAGATTGCAAGTTCCTTTAAGAAGTGACTATTCCTTAATCCTGCCCCACCACCCAATTAGCAATCTCGGCACAACATTTATGGGACTTTTCTATATAGTTTTAGCATCCATCACCCCCATTAGGTTAAGAATTGCCTAAGAAACTCTGCGCTTTATAAGTGTCACAATAAACTTTTGCCACTTGACTAAAAGATGGGTTGAGTCCATGAATTCTTTCCAGGTGACCCTGCAATTTTGATAGTTTTGGAGTCTCCTGTACCTCAGCAAGAAGACACTAACAAAAACAGCAATAAGTGAACTTCAGACCTTCCCCCTTTTTCAATGCTCTTTTAATTCCTCTGATGACTCAAAGCAGCATGTTGTAGTTGTCAGAGAGCTGACCTTGGGGCAAAGAACACTTAGGTTCAAATCCCAGCTCAGACTTATACTCCTGAGTAGCCCTAGGCAAATAATTTAACCATTCAGGGTTATGTTTTAACTCTCAAATTCAAGTTGTGAGAAGTGATCAACCCTCCTCTCTATAGGACCTGCCTATCTATACCAACTGACCTTTCACTACAACAGAGGTTCTTAACCTTTTTTGTGTCACAAGCCATTTTGGCAATCTAGTAAAGCTTATGGACCCCTTCCCAGAATGTGTTTAAATGCATAAAATAAAACACATAGGATTACAAAAGAAAACAGTAATAATGAAGTATTGTTATGAAAATATTTAGGAAAAAGAACCTTTGCTCTACAGAGAAGGCCCTGTACCAACGAACCTTTCTCTACTACAGAGAGATGCCTAAATCACTGCCCTTCCTCTACACAACAGTGGTTCCTAAGCTAAGATCTATGAATCTCTCTCTTTTTAAAAAATTTGGTTTTCAACATTCACTTCCAAAGAGATTTTTGAATTCTAAATTTTCTCCCTCTCCCTTTCCTTCCCCCTCCCCAAGATAGCATGCAATCTGATATAAGCTATACATGTACAATCATATTAAACATATTTCCACATTAGTCATGTTGTAAAAAGAATCAGAACCAAAGGGAAAACCCACGAGAAAGAAGAAACCAAAAAAAAATTAGTCGGGGACAGCTGATTGGTGCAGTGGATAGACCTGAATTCAAATCTGGCCTCAGACAACATGCACTTACTAGCTGTGTGACCCTCAGCAAGTCACTTCACCCCACTGCCTAGCCCCTCTTCAAGAAAAAAAGAAAATAGTATGCTTCGATCTGCATTTGGACTCCATAATTCTTTCTCTGAATGTGGATAGCATTTTCTATACAAATGTCTCTTAAAAGATATTTTGATAATGATGTTTCAATGTAATTGTCCTCCTTTATAACTCTATGTATTTTATTTTATTACATTTTAAAACATTATTATGAGAAGAGGTCCATAACACAAAAAAAGTTAAGGAACCCTACTCTCCAGGGATGTATCTAGACTAATGAAATCACACAGGTCCTATCAATCACATACCTATTCAAAATGAAAGTCTAAACTGGGTGCTCCTTAATTCAAGGCAACAAATATTTATTAAGAGTTAAAGTAAGCTTACATTCTACTAAGGGGAGAGATCTAACATGTATACAGACATTTATTTATTTTCAATACCAGTTTGTTCTAGCGGGGTGAAACAGGACAGACAGGAAGAGGAGGCGACTAGGAGCAGAAGCTACTAAAAATAAATATTTGATTTAAAATATTAATTATTATTCAATACTCAAACAATTTATGTGATCAAATCCTGAACAAAAAGTGAAAAACATATCCTTAGTAGTGTTATCTTTTCATGCTTTTTCTGATGGGGGGGAGGGGAGGGTGTAAGGGGGACTACAGAGAAGAAAAAAGGAAGCCAGAAACACCTGAAGGCTACATATTTCACTAATTATGAAGGATAATATGAAAATAATGATAGCAGCTTACTTTTATACAGTGTTCACTATGTGCCAGGCACTGTGCTAACTACTTTAAATTATTATCTTATTTCATCCTCACAACAACCCTGGGAGGTAGGTATTATCATTATTCACACATTTTACTGTGGAGGAAACTGAGGAAAACAGAGGTTAAGTGACTTGAGCAGGGTCACACAGCTAATAAGTATCTGAGGTCAAATTTGAACTGAGATCTTCCTGCTTCCAGGTCTGCTGCTCTGTGTACTATGCCACCTAGCTGGATGAGGTTAAATCAGAATTTTCCCAACAAATACTATGTTCCCAAAGATAACTGCCAAAGATTAGGGTTCCAAAGAGATTTTGAGTTCTAAATTTTCTCCCCTTCCCTCTCCTGCCTCCTCCCTACATGGCATTTTGTTTCTAATTAAGTAGAACACAGAATTCCGGAATAAATTCCAAGCTTGGATACACTTAATTAGTATCAAACTCCTTAATGTAAGATTGATACTGAATCTAAAAAAACATCAAAAAGAGTCAATGGTAAGAAAAACGGATTATGCTATTTTCTACAAATGCCAGTGAATTACACAATATAACTACATGGAAACCAAAAAGCAAGGCTAAAATTCTGGCATTATTCAGCTAACTAGAAAAGATATCCACATGTTTTTATTGAAGCTAAAATAGAAGTTACAAAAATGAGGGAATTGGAAAATACTAGAAATAGGGGGCTTTTTAAAATGAATACATGGCCAAAGCATGGAGTAATTTTCATAAGCTCTTGTTTTAAATGAATTATTACTTCATAGTGCACTATTACCACCAGACTAAAGAAAAATAACTGTTGATTTTATCTAGTCTGTTTTACATGTACAAATGAAATATGGAAATATAAGAGACTGTAATATGGATAAATCTCAAATCTACACAAAAATTTAAAGAAATGGTATATCACAACTCAATGGCTATAGCATGTGGTCAATAAGTCTATACAAGAAAATATAAAAATGGTACAAAAATGGAATACCCCACTTCTTGATGAAACATGCTCTCCCCTTCTAGACAGAGAACCAAGAGACTAAAGAGTCCAGATTGAAGCATTTTTTTTTCTTTTCCTTGCCTTTAATTTAATTCAAAATTAGCAAGAGGTCATCAAACTAGTTCCTATTTCCTTTATCGATATGAAATAATAAGGACCTGATGACAAATACCTAGGCCATATGAGGTGAAGTAAATTAAACTATCAGAATACTACTCCCCCCTCCCCCAAATAAAAGCCTCAATGGGTTGCTATCTGTATCCAGTGGAAATACCCAAATCATCATGGATCCAAAAAAAGCATTATCTAAAAAAAACCCAAAAAAACAAACAAAAAAAACCCTCAAAAGTACAAGCACTGGTCTTGAGGAAAAAGTCAGCATGTCATAGAACCTCCTCGAGCCTAAGTTTCTATACCAGTAAGAGGGGGACATTATTTTCACATAGAACCTCCTCGAGCCTAAGTTTCTATACCAGTAACAGGGGGACATTATTTTCACAAATTCATTTCAAGTTGTGTCCAACTCTTCATGACCCAATTTCAGATTTTCTTGTAATGATATTGGAGTGGTTTTGCCATTTCCTTCCCTAGGTCATTCTACGGATATGGCCAACAGGGTTAAATGACTTGTCCAGGGTCACACAACTAGTGTCTGAGGACAAATTTGAACTCAGGAAGGAGTCTTCCTGACTCCAGGCCCAACAGCACTCTATCTACTGTGCCACAGAGCTGCCCTCAGTGAGAAAAATAGTAATTAAGAGTATCTGTACCAGCTGTGTGACCCTGGCCAAGTCACTTAACCCCAACTGCCTCACCAAAAAGCATAAAAAAAAAGGAAATGTGAATTACAATTATAAATCATTCCTTCAAGCATCCATTTTATTTGAAATAGCTTTAGTCTACTTCTGCAGCACTGTAGATAATGGATTGCACTACAGTTTTCCTTTTCTACTTTCAACAATCTTACTTTCTTCTGGAATAAGTTACTGTGAATGGCTTGCAGATTAGTCATTATCCACTACCCTCCTCCATTCAAGCTTTAAAAAGACAATTCAAAAAGGTGTCATCTTCTTCATACTGCCTACTTTTGTCTTAGACCAGCAGAGAGTCTATAGTGCCAACTTCCCCTGGGGGCTTTAGTATTTGGCAGTGTCAAGGCAGACACTGAGGAAACAAAGATCAGAATTTCCAGCAAATCAATTTAATAGCAAGGCTAGCAGGTCCAAAACCTCCTCAGTAGATACAAAGGTACCATTTGGCAGTTAACAAGGTTTTCTTACGGCCAATAATGAGGAATCAATCAACTTATATAATTTTGAGCAGCATGGGTATTCTTTCTTTCTGATTGGCCAAAGTTTTACAAAACCTGCAGTTATTTCAAGAATATCCTGGGATACATTCTGTGGTTATCACAAAATAAACAAAAGATGTATAGAATATCTTGGTATCAAATACTCAGCACCTTACTTTCCCAGAACCATATTAACACGTTAATTTCCCCATAATCATATAATTTATAGCAAAGAAAAGCCTAGTTCACAAAATACAAGACAATCACAAAACAGGGAGAACCAAACAAAACGGGAGTTACTCTTGAGTTTCTCAATAGATAGGATTTTGGAACTGCAGTGTAAAAGGGGAGGCTTCTCCTTCAATCTCAATCTGAATTCTCTACCTACCTAGTGGCTCTGCAAGGAAAGTAGCTGAATGGTTAAAAAACAACACTGACCACATGCCAGACTCAAATTGAAGTTCACAGTAGGAGTGGGATTGGAGGTACTTCTGAAAGCGCAGCATTTGACAGAGGAAACCACTTAAGATCTAAGGTCTTTAAAAGTAGGTGGAATACACAACACACAGGCTTTGGTACAGAGCTGGGTTGTAATGCCCATATACTTACTTCCTCTTTTTCTGGGGTAGCTTCATTATTCCCTTGCTTGTGGTATGATATGACGTTTGTTCAATGATGTGGATTATTTTCGTTGTTGAATAATGTGACCTCTAAGTGTAACATAATGACAAAAGCAAACAGTCACAATAAACCATATGTACAAGAGTAAAAATTTTGCCACACAAATACTGGAAAGAATACTTTGTTTCTATGTGCCAATCTTCTTTCCATGATGAGAATATTTTGCAGAATAACAAATTGTGAGATTTAAATTTAAAAGTTCAAATTCAGTATCTAAGGTCTTCCCCTCTCAGTTCAATTTTTTTCCCCCTGGACTAGGTTAAAGAGGCCTTATTTTTTTTTAAACTAGCCTTAAATCACTCAATGGGTGTTTCCTCAGTCAAACTGAGACCTGCTAACGACCTTAGCTTTAAAGGGCCAAGGTCTTCCACCTTACCTGGGGCCATCTCCAGTTGTCCTGACATACATCTGGTAACTGAAGCCAGATGGCTCCAGAGAAGAAAGTGAGGCTGGTGGTTTTGCACAGCCCTCCCTCACTTAAATCCAATTCACTTGCATGTCACAGAACAACAACAACCCTTTTCTAATATATCCTCCAAGACTGTGGCCAAAAACATTTTAATGCCAAAGACACCATGTCAGTACCATGCTCAAAAAATGTCACTGGCTCTATCTATTTCAGAGAATTATTCTTAGGACCAAATGAAATAACACATGTAAAACATTAAATAAAATGTAAAGGATGGTAATGAATGATGGGGAAGGGGAAGAACATCAAGAAAACCTTAAAAACACAATGTAGGAGAATGCAATAGTTCAGAAAAGAACACAAGGCAATTTTGTTACATTCAAGTTAAATTTAATATATACTTTAAGGGGAAAAAAAGACTCTACATAACAGAATTTCACAATTTCTCATACCAGTATCTTTTCTGTTCTTTGCTTATTAAATGATTCATAAGAAGAAAATGTTAAAACATTTAATAACAAAATGTAAATTAGTATAGAAATGTGAGACAGTATTAACAGTGTTCAGCTTGTAGGTGGGAAGGACCTGGATTCAAACACTACTTATGACACTGACTGCATGGCTCTGGCCAAATCACTTGGCCTCTCTTCAGTCTATGTGCAAAATGAGAATAATATTTATATCACCTGTTACACAGGTTTGTTGTACAGCTCATGTGACATAAAGCACATTACAAACTTAAAAGTGCTATGTAATGGATTCAGTGGAAGGTTTATTCAAAGGGAGAGAATATCCCCTAGGGTTATAGATTTAAAGCAGGAAGGAAACTGAGAAGTCAAAGAGTCCAACCTACTTACTTTGCAAAAGACAAAACGAAACTGCAGAACAGAGAAGTTAAAAGAATTGTCCAAGATTACAAAATACAGGAAGTGTAGTAAATAGCAGAGCAGGGATTCAAACGCCAGTTCAAAGGATCCAAATCCAGCATACTTCTCCATTGTGCCATACTGTTTCCCTCAGAGAATAGCCTATATATACATGATTCCTCCCAAGGAGGGTCTCCTGAATGCTTAAATCTGTGACAGGTCCTACTTTAACTGTAGCTGATTAATTACACTATCAATAAGACTTTAAGAATACTTTAACCAAGTGAGCTGCCATCTGCTTTAAAGAGAGGAGGCACTGACACATGGATGTGTATTGGTTTGGCCCAGGGACCTTTAAAATGGACCCTGTGGATCCGAGGTAGTACCTTTAACAAATCATTCTGAAGGTGAACAGAACTCTAGACTGCAACACAGAATTACTTCTTTTTATCTACAACTACTTCAAATAATATCAAAGCACCTAATATCACAGCCTTTGAGTAGATCTATTTTATGCCATAATAAATTATGTTTATTATTCAATAAATAATGCATAGCCCCTTTTAAAAAAAAGTTTGATGACTATAGTTTTACTCTTCCCTGGGAAATATCTTGAAGTGTCTATGAACTGTAAGCTCACTTTAAAATCAAGTAAAAAAGCCAGGGCTTCTACCAGAGAACAATGTTTAGGACACACTTCAAAATGAAAAGAAAAAAAGGAAGTAGGTCCTGTAAGAAGGAAGGAAAAAAGGTAATTTTGGTGTTATGTGAACATCTTATGGCAGTCAAGATGACCTGAGTACAAATCCAGTATCAGTGTGACCGTGGGCAAGTTAATTTAACCTGTCTGTCTCAGTTTCCTCACTGTAAAACAAGGATGGTAATAATAGCACCTAATGTTGGGATCTGAGAAGTTGACACCCCTCAAAGACCATAGAAGACAGGGTCATCTGGAATGAATTTACAGACTCAAGCAATCTAAGTCAAGTTGGCAAAAGTTTATTGTTATGCTACACAGCTAGCAAAGATTCTTAAGGAACCTGGGACCTTAGAGTGGTACAGTTAAAGCGGTCAGTACTTAAAGGAACATGTAATTTTTTGGGGGGGAAGCCTACATGGAGGTGTGAGTTTTAGGCTTGGTACATCACTAAGTTAACCAGCAGTCAGGGCCAACTGAGAGTTGCCCAGTCTGCCATCAATCAATGTCTTGTATGACAAGATAGATGTAGGGAGTATACATATATGTCTTAGGTCTAGAATACATAAAATGAGGAGTCTAGGATGCAGATAATGAGGTAGGGCAGTGGTATAGATAATTTAGTGGGTATGAATATCTTTATGTCCTGGTGCAAAGCCAGTTCAAACTAATAATTCCTTCAGGTGCCGTTTGCAACTGCACCACAGAGAAAGATAAGGGTCTTGCTGGGGCCCACTCTTGAGTAATTGCTAGGCACAATGTCCTGGGGGGGGGGGGGAAGGGAAACGGACTGCCAGGGATAGTGTTTCTGAGGCTAGGGAGAAATTAGGGTCCAAGTACAGGCACTCAAGCACCCTCATCACCTACCTCAGGGGGTTGTTAGTATCAAATAAGATAATACCTACAAAGTGCCTGGCACACATAGTAAGAACTTAATAAATGCTTATTCTCTTCTGCCCCCATAATAGGTTTACAAAGTACTTTGAATACTTTATCACTGAAACAGCCTAGAGCCAGGAGATGGAGTACTGTGCTCGTGAAATAGAAGAGACCAGTATCACAAGACCGAAGAATGGGGGTGAGGGGGAAGGGGAAGGGAGGAAGTAAGGTGTAAAAACAGTGAAAAGGCAGGACGAGGGCTTTAAAAGAGACGATTTTTTTATTTGATCCTGGAGGTCATAGAAAACCACTAGAATTTGGAGAATTGGGGGTTGGTGACGGACTTATTTTGGAAAATGATTCACTGGAAAAAGGCATCTTGTATAACCTAAAATAGACTTGGGAATAATTTGGCTAGAGAAGATTTGAGATTTCGGTATCCTACATGCAGTGCCTCATTCCCTAGCTTTCTATACCAAAACACAGCTCAATTTATAGCCTGTCTTGCTCCGTATCTCAGTTTCAAGTAACTTGATAAACACCAGTTAACTTACTCCCTTTTCTCAAGACAGATGCACAGGAGAGATAAGGCTGCTTGAGCAGTGCGCTTATTCTGCCTAGGTGAGGGAACCTTCTCCACTGGCAACAAATAAGGGAATTTAAAAAAAAAATGAAAATACGAATTAGAATTAGGAAATCCGAAACAAGCCAAGGCCTACCCTTCGCCGCTTCCACCTCCCAAAACTCAAACGCCTCTTACTAAGGGCGATTAATGAGTATTTGCTGCCTGAAAGGCCCTCTCTTCCGGGGGTCTAAGGACCGAAGATCCAGATTGACCTGTCTCCGCATTACACCTCACCTTGCCCCCCCCCCAAAAGCAGAGCGAGCCGAGGCGCCCGAGACTCGCCCCCCCCCAGCCGAGAAACCCACACCCCGAGGAAAGGAAATCGAAACTCTCGGGGCGCGGCGCCCCGCCCCCTCGGGCCCGGAGGCCGGGATCCCGGTGCACAAACTTGGCAACTCTGCCTTCCCGGCCCGGGGCGCCCAGGTAAGGCACTCTCAGGAGACGCAGGCGTCCGTCTGTTCCCCTCTCCGGCACCCGCGTCCCCCGTCTAACCGCCAGCCTGCAGCCCGCCCTGGCGAAGACTTTCCCCAAGGCTCCGGACAGGCCCCAGCCAAGGTGGAGGGACGAGTTCCCGCTAGCCCCCGCCTCTCCCCTCGCCTCCCACACGCTGCCGCGATAGCTCACCGCGCTCAGCCGAATCCCGCTCTGTGTCTGTGCCGTCATCTTGGGTCGGCTACACAGCCAAGAACGGCCTCCAGGGCAACCCGACTAGCAGTCGCTACCTACACTTCCCCACCTACTTCCGGAGGGAAGCGATTGGCTGAGACGTGACTCCGCCCACCCACTTCCCATGACCACCCGCGTAGCTTTAGGAATGCTATCCCAGGACAGGGTAAATGAAAGGAAAGGGCAAGGAGGTGGGCGGGGCGGCGCATGCACAGTGTGTAAACAGAGTGTCTTTCCGGCTCTACTATTTAACCCTTTCGTGCCTTTAGGCAAGGTGGACCTGGGCTTAAAAGACTCTGGCTTTTCTTGCTGAAGGGTACAGAAGTAGGGGCTTAAGACCTTTGGCTTCCAGCCTCCACCTACCGTCTTAACCATGATTTTATAGCCTAACACTACTAACTGAGTAGAAGGGCTTTTTTTTATCCCTAAAATAACTTTTATTTTAAAGATCTTTTAAAAACATAGTAATGTCAATATTTGTCAGATTACTAAATAATTACAAATGTTGAAATTAAATTAATTGCACTTAATTTTAGTTTATTTTGGTGGTGCACAACTGATCAATAGTTTGAGGTGGTGTAAAAAAGGTTATGGACTAGGATATTCCCACATATTGCAGGAGACATATTTTGTGTGTGGTTGCAAGAAACTGGAAGTAAAGTGGGCACTCATAGATTGGGCAATAGCTGACTCAACTATTACATCATAATTTTAAAAAGTGGTAAGAGGGCCTAGGAGTACCAGATCTCAAACTACACTATAACATAGTAATCATCAAAATGACTTGGCACTGGTTAAAAAAATAGATGAATGAGTGGAGCAAATTAGGTATACAACATTCAGAAGCAAATGAATATAATGAAACTGCTGAGAAAGCTTGAAAGCTGTCTGGCAGAAATTAGGTATAAACCAGCACCTCACACCATGTATGAAGATAAACTCCAAGTAGATAAATGACTTAGACTTGAACACATTATAGGAGGATGAAACATTGTACATTTTGCAGCTCTGGCTAAGGGAAGAGTTAATGATAAAACTAGAAATGGAGAGTACCACAGAAGATAAAATGGACAATTTTGATTTCATAAAATTGAAATGCTTTTTCACAATAAAACAGAGAAGATATATATAGAAAAAATATAAGTAGATATAGAAAAAAAAATTTGCGCAAGTTTACTTAATAAAGTTTCCAGGTACATAAGAAATTTATTCAAATATAAAAGAATAAAGAGACATTCCCCAATAGGTAAAGTAAAAAAAAATGATCCAAGTTTTATATATTTGCTTCTTCCCAGATTGCTTATGAGGGTGGCAATCAACTGTTTTTGGTTAACAATTAATAAAAGAATAAATATTACAATGAAAGGTGTGCTATATTACAATGAGGATCTGGAGGTACATGACACTGAACATTCAAATCTTGGTCAGAGAGACATCAATTTCCATATTACCTGTCTGACAAAAGGGAGATTCAACATTTTCCCAGAGCTGTCTGAGTAAACACAAATGAGCAGGAATCTACCCATTAGCCTAAACTTAGAATTTGTTTTACTATCTTTGATTAAATCCTTAGCTTGGGTAAGTCTTTAAGAAAGATTTCTGAATGAGGAAGTAGAAAAGGGAGAAAACCTTGGTCATGGTTCAATAATTAGTTATTCATACAAGAGAGAAATAATCATTTCTCTAAGAAGGGTAAATGAAAGCAGTACTAGGACTGGAGAGGGTCAGGCCAGAGACAGATGGTAATAAAAAAGCCAAGAGTGATAGTAGGGTAAAGGGGGTTTTGCCTTGTAAGATGATTAATCTCAATCACAGGAATTAGAGATGGAGGAAATAGGCTCATACCTATCTGATTAGCTAAGATGATAGAAAAAAGAAAATAATGACTACTGGAAGGAAATAGGAAAATAGTTATACTAATGCACTATTGGTAGGGCTATGAACTAGTCCAACCATTCTGGAGAAAAATTTGGAACTATGCCCAAAGGGCTATAAAATTATGCATACCCTTTAGTCCAGCAATACTATTATTAGGTTTATATCCCAAGTAGATCAGAGAAAAAGGAAAAGGACTCATATGTACAAAAATATTTTTAGCAACTTTTTGTGGTGGTAAAGAATTGAAAATTGAGGGAATGCCCATCATCTGGGGAATGGCTGAACAAATTATAGTATGTAATTGTGATGGAATACTATTATGCTGTAAAAAATTACAGAGATGATTTCAGGAAAACCTGGGGAGACATATGACCTGATGCAAAGAGAAACAAGCAGAACAGAAGAACAATATACACAACGACAGCAATATTGTAAAGATAATCAATTATGAAAGACTTAGTAACTCTAATCAATACAGTGATCCACCACAATTCCAAAGGACTAAAGAGGAAAAATGCTATCCATATCCAGATAGAAAACTGATGGACTTAGAATGTAGAAAAAACATATTTTTTCCTTTATTTTTCTTGCTTTGTGGGGAGAGGAAAGGGGCGGAAGGAAGAAGCATGACTAATGTGGAAAAATATTTTGCATGATTTAACATGTATAATGGGTGTCATTTCTTATCTTAATAGGTGAGGGGGGGAGAGAATTTGGAACTAAAAATAAAAATGAAATTTTTTTAAAAATGCCATTTGGCTAGGACTTCAACCCTCAAAGATCCTATAATAATGAAAAACCATATCAGTCCATTTTCTTTCAAACACTAAGCATAAAAAGATAGAGCTACTAGGAAGGTGGAACTGGTCATTTGGATCAAGGAAAACCCAATCATTGGGCATAAAACTCAAGGGCATAACTGAAACCACACTTGGTTTCAGTTCCTATGCTTTTTCCCTAGAGGGTGAGATATGATTCATACCTGAGTATAATTTCTGGTTAGGCATGGTATCTGAGATTCTGTTCCTAGACAGGGGTGGCAAAGAGCCTGAGGTCTGAGTGATAGATAGTTACATTCTGCTTCTTCCAGATTTTCTTGCCAGTATGTGTTCATCTTCTATGATAATTAAGTTAGTTTGGTGCTGGGAGGGACCTTAGAGATGATATCCTTCAACGCTTTCATTTTAAGCATGAGAAAATTCATGCATATAGTATGGCTTTATGTATCTGTGCAGTAAAAGCCCTTGGTTATTTGTAAATTCTGTATTGTGCCAGCTGTATTTTATTTGTTCATTTAACAAAATTGGACACCTCCTGCTTACAGGGTCCTGTGCCGGACACCATAGGAATAGAGAAATAAATGATATTTCCTTGCCCTCCAGAAGTTCACTGATACCCTGGGAAAAGGACGAGCTGCAAGGCAGCAATCTGTCAGATGCCCTACTGAAACAGATAACAAATGACCAAGAAAAGGCTCTATTGCCTCAAACACTTACTAGCTGTGTGACCCTGGGCAAGTCACTTAACCCCAATTGGGAAAGAAAGAAAGGAAGAAAGAAAGAAAGAAAGAAAGAAAGAAGAAAGAAAGAAAGAAAGAAAAAGAAAGAAGAAAGAAAGAAAGAAAGAAAGAAAGAAAGAAAGAAAGAAGAGAAAGAAAGAAGGAGAAAGAAGAAAGAAGAAAGAAAGAAAAAGAAAGGAAGAAAGAAGAAGAAAGAAAGAGAAAGAAAAAAGAAAGAAAGAAGAAAGAAAAAAAGAAGGGAGGGAGGGAGGGAGGGAGGGAGGGAGGGAGGGAGGAAGGAAGGAAGGAAGGAAGGAAGGAAGGAAGGAAGGAAGGAAGGAAGGAAGGAAGGAAGGAAGGAAGGAAGGAAGGAAGGAAGGAAGAGAAAGAGAGAAAAAGAAAGAAAGAAAGAAAAGGCACTATTAACAAGCTAGGCAATTCTTTAATACTTTTCTCAGAGCAAATTAAAAAGAATGAAACAATTTCTTCATAGCCACCCTGAAGTCAAGTATAGAGCCACCACCACTGACTGAACAAGATGATCCTGAGCACTAAAGGGAGAGAAGGCTTCGTTGTGAAGGTCTGGGGCTTTCCTGGTCCTGCTCGGCTAATGAAGTCCAATGCTTCTTCTTGGAATGCAGAATTCAAAATGAGGCATCAGACATTGATTTCATCCATACCTAAAAAGGCAGACCAAGTGGAGAAGCATTTGTTGAACTTGAATCAGAAGATGAAGTCAAATTCGCACTGAAAAAAGACAGAGAAATTATGGGACACAGATATGTTGAAGTAGTCAAGTCAAATAGCATTGAAATGGATTGGGCATTGAAGCATATTGGTCCAAATAGTCCTGACACTACCAATGATGATGTCTTTGTGAGCCTTAGAGGACTCCCATTTGCCTGTAGCTAGGAAGAAATTTTTTTTTCAGGGTTGGAAATCATGCCAAAGGGATGACATTGCCTGTGGACTCCAAGGGAAGAGTACAAGGGAGACCTTTCTGCAGTTTGCTTCACAGAAAATAGCTGAAAAGGCTCTAAAGAAACACAAGGAAAGAATAGGGCACAAGTACATTGAAATCTTCAGGAGCAGCCAGGCAGAAATTCGTACTCATTATGTATTTCACTATGTATTTCGTACTCTTTGAAAGCTAATGGCTATGCAGTGGCCAGGTCCTGAGGCTGAAAGAGGCTATAACAGCATTGGAAGAGGAGCTAGGTTTGAAAGAATGAGGCAAGATGCCTACATTGGAGTATATGGAGGCTATGATAACTACAATGGATATAATGATGGATATGGCTTTGGGTCAGATAGATTTGGAAGAGACCTCAATTACTGTTTTTCAGGAATATCTGATCATAGATATGGATATGGTGAGTCCACTTTCCAGAGTACAACAGGCCATTGTTTGCACATGAGAGGATTACCTTAACAGAGCTACTGAAAATATTTACAATTTTCTCTCACCTCAACCCTGTTCAAGTATACACTGAAACTGGACCTGGTGGCAGAGTGAGTGGAGAAGCAGATGTCGAATTTGCTATCCATGAAGATACTGTGGCAGCTATGTCAAAATACAAAGCAAATACACAGCACAGATACACAGAGCTCTTCTTGAATTCTACAGCAGGAGCAAGTGGTGGTGCTTATGGTAGCCAAATGATAGGAGGCATTGGATTGTCAAACCAGTCCGGTTATGGCAGTCCAGCTAGCCTGCAGCTGAGACGGAGTATGGGAGAGGCTACAGTGGTCAAAGCAGCATGAGCATATATAACCAAGTTTTACAGGAAAACTCCAGTGATTTTCAATCAAACATTGCATAGGGAGCCAAGGAACAATGAACAGCAGCTACTACAGTAGTGGGAGCCATGCATCTATGGGAGTGAACAGAATGGGAGGGATATCTGGCATGTCCAGTATGAGTAATGGATGGGGAATATATATAATACTGATCGCAGACTCTTGGTCACCTTTTTTAAAGGAAAAACAAAACAAACAAAATGAAGTTTAATAGTTTTTTTTAATACAAGCTTGTGATTGATGCTTACTGTAAGTGAAATCGGGATTTTAAAAAAAATTTCAGGTTCAGTATTTTTGAACACAGAAAAACATTCATCTAGGATGTAATAACCAAGTTGAGTAAAGACTATAACTGTTAAACAATTTCAGCTTTTCTCAAGGTAGTTATGTTGTAGGAGTGTACTTAAGCAGTAATTATATTTAGGTTAAAGCAGTTTCAATTATGTTAAATGTTGTTCTTAAACCACATTACATGGAACACTGTTTGAGATGCATGTTGGGAGATGTGCTTTTTTGTAAAAAGCAAATATAGGAACTGTCTCTGCAATTCAAAAGGGAAACATTTGACATGTTTATTCTAGTTTATTTTGTTTACTATCCTGTAAGGCACTCACATTTAAGCTTTTTTTTTTAAAGTTAATAAGGCTAATTTTGAGATGCAATACAGGATACTTTAGGATTTGGTCTTGATGTTTGTATTAAATTCTGAGGCCTTAATTTAAATCTTTCATTGTATTGTGATTTACTTTTAGGTGTATTGCTTTTAAATGAAACTTGTTAAATAAATCTTCCTTTCAAAAAAAATAAAAATGCAACAAATGATGACAAGTAGAACGCCATGATGTATGCACCATCTGTGATGTTTGTCCATGGCCTGAAGGTGGAAAATGCCGAGTCTAGTGGTATGTAGTTACATCTGGGATAGCAGAAGCAAATAGACTGCTCAAGAATCTGACTGTGCAAGAGACTGATAAAGATAGTTGACGATGATAACCTGAAATAATAATTCCTCTTTCCAGTTCTCCTCCCCCAAAAGCTTCAAGCATGGACAAAGAAACAGGAGAGTCTTTTCTCCCACCAAATAATGGAAATGAAGTTCATTATCAGAAGGTATGCCTGAATCTGAAAACGCAAGAGTTGTTTTCATACAGTAAGGAATGAGTTTCTGCCAACTCTGTCGATCCACTAAACCTTTATTATTTAGCAAGTGTTAGGTTTAATGCCAGCACCATGATAGCTCAACTTTGGGAAGAAATGTGTCACTCTGAAGTCACTGAACAGCTAATAAAAGGAAGTATACTTTGCCCTGACAAAGCCAGATTATGCAACAAGAATACAGGGCTGGGGCAGCTAGGTGGTGCAGCGAATAGTGCTCTGGCCTTGGAGTCAGGAGGACCTGAGTTCAAATCCAGCCTCAGACACTTGACACTTACCAGTGTGACCCTGGGGAAGTCACTTAACCCTGATCGCCTCACCAAAAAAAAAGAGGGAAAAAAAGAATATAGGGTCATTTAGTTTATATAGACACAACATATCCAATCAGCAGCGATGGGTGTAGTAGTTTGAATGGTCTTCAGACATCCACCAGATGGGAAGGGCACCAAGCTCCATATGGGTGGGACTTTCTGTAACTTCAGGTGACTAGGAATCTGGAGTCATCAGGTCCCAAGCATAGCTCTGTGGCCTTTTAGAGAAAACAGATCTCTACTGTAAGGAAATAGAGAGATTTTGGGGAGGCGGAGCCAAGATGGCTGAGTGAAAGCAGTGACTTGCTTGAGCTGTCCCCCAAACCCCTCCAAATACCTATACAAAATGGCTCTAAACAAATTCTAAAGCAGCAGAACCCACAAAAAGATAGAGTGAAGCAAATTTCCAGCCCAAGACAATCTGGATGATTGATTGGAAAGGTATATCGTGTTGGGCTGGGAAAGGAGTACAGTGCAGCGTGGGGGTGCAGGCTGCAGCCAACCTGGAGCAGGCCTCAGAGGACTGAATCACAAGCAGCTGTGGCAGTTTCCAGACTTATCAACCCAGGAACGCCAAAGACAACTTAGAAGGTCAGTGTGAAAAGTCTGTTTCTGCAGTGAGAGAGGAGCTAGGTCTCAGAGCCAGTTCCAGAGCACAGAGCAGCACCAGGGCGGTGGCTGCATCCTGAGCTTCTAGCCCACAGACTGAGGGGGAGTCCAGTGGCTGATCAGAGGGAGATTGCAGGGATCTCTTTGCCAGTGCTGAGGCAGGAATCTCTTGCTTTGCCCGCACTTGGATCTGGGTCACAGTTCTGGGTGGCGGGCCTGAGGTGAAGAGGAGCACTGGTATAGTGGAGCTTGTAGTGGCTGTAGAGAGGAAACCTTCCTCACAGTTCCAGGACAGAAAGGAGTGCTTGTGGTCACTAATAGACCAGAGTACAGGCCAGGAAAAGAGTAAACACTGCACCCTTTATCATACCACCTTGCAAGAACTGAAAATTTACAGGTCCCTACAAGTATCTCTGAAAACAGCTGTATAAACCTTCCGAAGCTTGGGACAGTACATTCTCCACATTGGAAGCAGACTCTTACCTTAACAAAGAGTAATTGGCCAGGATCATGAGCAAGCAGCACAAAAAGAGTCAGACTATATTATCTTACTTTGGTGACAAAGAAGATCAAAACATACAACCAGAAGAAGACAATAAAGTCAAAGCTCCTACATCCAAAGCCTCCAAGAAAAATATGAATCAGTCCCAGGCCTTGGAAGAGCTCAAAAGGGATTTTGAGAAGCAAGTAAGGGAAGTAGAGGAAAAACTGGGAGTGAAGTGCAAGAAAATCACGAAAAACAAGTCAACAGCCTGCTAAAGGAGACCCAAAAAAATACTGAAGAAAATAACACCTTAAAAAATAGCCTAACCCAAATGGCAAAAGAGGCCCAAAAAGCCAATGAGGAGAAGAATGACCTAAAAAGAAAAATTGGCCAAATGGAAAAAGGAAGTCCAAAAGATTACTGAAGAAAATACTTCCTTAAAAATTAGAATAGAGCAATTGGAACCTAGTGACTTTATGAGAAATCAAGACACTGTAAAACAAATCCAAAAGAATGAAAAATTAGAAAACAATGTGAAATATCTCATTGGAAAAACAACTGACCTGGAAAATAGATCCAGAGAGAGAATTTAAAAATTATTGGACTATCTGAAAGCCATGATCAAAAAAAGAGCCTAGACATCATCTTTCAAGAAATTATCAAGGAAAACTGCCCTGATATTTTAGAACCAGAGGGCAAAATAGAAATTGAAAGAATCCACAAATCTCCTCCTGAAAGAGATCCCCAAAGGAAAACTCCTAGGAATATTGTAGCCAAATTCCAGAGTTCCCAGGTCAAGGAGAAAATATTACAAGCTGCCAGAAAGAAACAATTCAAGTACTGTGGAAACACAATCAGGATAACACAAGATTTAGCAGCTTCTACATTAAAGGACCACAGGGCATGGAATATAATATTCCAAGGGCAAAGGAGATAGGATTACAACCAAGAATCACCTACCCAGCAAAACTGAGTATAATCCTTCAGGGGAAAAAATGGTCATTCAGTGAAATAGAGGACTTTCAAGCATTCTTGATGAAAAGACCAGAGCTGGAAAGAAAATTTGACTTTCAAATACAAGACTCAAGTGGAACACGAAGAGGTAAACAGGAAAGAGAAATCATAAGAGACTTATTAAGGTTGAACTGTTTACATTCCTGCATGGAAAGATGGGATTTATAACTCATGAGGCCTTTGTCAGTATTAGGGTAGTGGGAGGGGGAAAAATCATATGTATATATGTATACAGATAGATAGATAGATAGATAGATAGATAGAGGGCACAGGGTGAGTTGAAGATTAAGGGGTCATATCTGGAGAATAAAATTAAGGGATGAGAGAGGATTATACTAGGAGAAGAAGAAAGGGAGAGGTAGAATGGGGTAAATTATCTCACAAAAAAAAACAGAAAAGAAAAGGCTCTTACAGTGGAGGGGAAATGGGGAAGGTGAGAGGGAATGAGTGAATCTTATTCTCATAGGATTTGGCTTAAGGAGGGAATAACATACACATTCAATTGGGTATGGAAATCTGTCTTACCCTACAGGAAAATAGGGGGGAAGGGGACAAGAGAGCAGGGGGATGATAGAGAGGAGGGCAGATTGGGAAAGGGGATAATCAGAAGCAAATACTTCTGAGGAGGGACAGGGTCAAAGGAAAGAATAGAATAAATAGGATTAAGGGAAATAGAGTTAGTTTTTCACAACACATCTACTATGGAATTGTTTTACATAACTGCACATGTATAACCCATATTGAGTTGCTTGCCTTTTCAATGAGGGTGGGTGGGGAGGGAGGAAGAGAGAAAATTTGGAACCCAAAGTTTTAAAAACACATGTTTAAAAAAATGTTTTCACATGCAACTGGGAAATAAGAAATACAGGAAATGGGGTACAGAAGTCTATCCTGCCCTACAGGAAAATAGAAGGGGAAGGGGATAAGAGAAGGGGGGGAGAGATAGAAGAGAGGGCAGACTAGGGAGGGGTATTCAGAATGCATGCCATCTTGGGGTGGGGGGAGGGGCGAGATGGGGTGAAAATTTGGAACTCAAAATCTTGTGGAAGTAAATGTTGAAAACTAAAAGTAAATAAATTTATATTAAAAAAAATTTTTAAAGAGATTTTGGTGCTGTCACAGCAAGAATAACTTCAGGAAGATAGTGCACAGAATTTTTTTTTTTTTTAGCGCACAGAAATTTTATGCCCATGGATTCTGTTCTTGGAGACAAAGTCAGACCCTCTGGATCTTATCATGGATCAAATGAGATAATAGTTTGAAAGCACTTAGCACAGTGCCTGGCACATAGTAGGTGCTATATAAATGATTATACCTTCCCTTTATTTTCCTTCCCTTCTCTTCTCTCTTCTTGGTACATGACTATGAAGACATAAATCTTAGTTTCTCCTTCCTTCTCAAATTAGCATATAAATCTATTTGCATGTTTTATCTCCTATTAAAATGTGAATCAAATGAGATAAATTATGTAAAGTGCTTTGAAAACTTTAAAGTGCTATATAAATTCTAGTTTTGATGATGGTGATTATAATGATGATGATGATTATGATAATGCAAACTGCTTGATGGCAGGGATTATTTTTCTTTTTGTCTTTATATCTTCTCTGTGTACCACAGTGACTTGCATACAGTAGGCACATAGTAAATTCTTGTTTGTTTGTATTGACTTGCGAAGAGCTGGCACATTTTTTTTTCTCAGATGACTTAGGGATATAGGGTGAAATAGGTAATACTTGGGGTGGTGGGGGGGGAGAGGAACAGATTACATGAAAGTAGGTCTCCAGAATCCCAAAGAAGGCCAAGGGTTCAGATATTTTCAACTGGATGTCTCAAAGACATCTTAGATTCGACATATCTAAAATTGAACTCGTTATCTTTACCCTTACATCTTCCCGTCTTCAAAAAATTCACCAGTCCAAGATACCACCATCTTTCCAGAGTCTTGTAATCATAATCTTGGCATTCCCTTTAACTCCTCAATCTACCTCAGTTCACACATCCAATCAGTTGCCAGTCAAGCCTCTGCGTTACTTTTCTCCCTCACGCAGTTATATCCTAGTTCAGGCCCTCATTGCCTCTCATTGAAATCATTGCAACAGTCTTTAAACTGGTCTCCTTCATTTAAGATATCCCCCAACTTAAGTTCATTCTGCACACTATTGCCAAAGTGATTTTCCTTAAGCACAGATCTGATCCTGTCTCCCTTACTCAACCAACTTCTATGGCTTCCTATTGCCTCTAGGATCAATTATAAACTTAACTTTTAAAGCTTCCATCCTCATTGGACTCCCCCTCCCTTATTCTGCTTTGCAAATCAGCCTTCCCTCTCTTCTTTTTGAGGAAAAAAAATCAGCCTTTTTTAATGTGTTTTAGTGGTTTTTCATGTACATGCTGCTTGATTAATATCATGATCATAGTTCATTATGGCAGCTTACATTTTAAATAGATTCCCCCACCATGTCATCAAACAATTTATCTTTCCAAGAGGATGGTAAAGGCCAGAGAATAAAATCTGCAGATGTAATGGAAGAAGTCAAAAGAGTCAAAAGTATCCAAACATCACAAAGGATGTCTTTCAGTTCTTAATAAAAATTTGAAAAACAGCAGCCTTCCTAAAAGGAGAGAGTGCCAACAAGGTTTTTTTGTCTTCCAAACAACAATCTCCAACAATCTCTCCTCCCCACTCCCTGCCTCTAGGAACCAGAGGGTTAATTCTAGGCTGAGAATTGAGGAAGGAGGGATGGTTTCAATTTATGGGTAGATGTAATCTGTTCCTTGATCAATGAGAGTTTCTTCTGGACATTTCCCCTTCTTACCACTATTATCTGTATCATAACAGTTATTAGAAGTATTCAAAATCATGACTATTGGGTTTCTTGACTTCCTGAAAAGGAAACTGATTTGAAAAAAAGTGCCACAACAGGTTTTTAGATATTAGAGATAATGTTATAGTAGACAGAAGCCAAAAAACTCCTTAGAGTCATGCATCAACATTGATTGCTTGGATCTAAATTAAGTAGTCTGCTAAAGGGCTTATTTTAAAAGCTTTCGAGCATCAAAGATTGATTTGTACAGACACACAAATAGATGAAGAAAATTGTAAAGGTTATATAATAATTATAGTGGCTGTTTTTGTTATGTAAAGAATAAAGTAGGGGGAGCTAGGTGACGCAGTGGATAGAGCACTGGCCCTGAAGTCAGGAGGACCTGAGTTCAAATCTGGCCTCAGACCAAACATTTGACACTTACTAGCCGTGTGACTCTGGGCAAGTTACTTAACCCCAATTACGTTAAAAAAAAAAAAGAATAAAGTAATATAGCATCAAAAAGAGAAACTAAACTTTAAAAATAATTTGAATGAAAAGGCATTCTATGGAAAAGTATACAGGGCAGTTCACTTTTTGGATGTCAGGAGATGGAGGGTAGGAAATGTAGACACCTTAGCAAATGAAGTGGGTTTCTGTCAGGCAAAGTGGACAGTGACAACTGGCTTCTTTATATCCTGGTTTAAGCCAGTCTCTTCTTTTGTTGGCTTTTTTAAAAATGTGATTAGTACTCTGACATGTAGAATCAATACACAAAGGCCACAAAAAGTGCAGAGATTTCTAGGATCACTCAACTGGTTCACCAACTGTTGTTATTATATAAGAGTATCTGAAGGTTTCTTTATTTTGCATCTGTCATCTGGATGAAGTTCCCCAATGATGTATGTCTTGGATAATTTGAGGGCATCTGTGGAATGCCCAACATCCTCAAAGCTTTCAGTTGTATCACCTCCAGCTTGCTTCCTTAGAACTTCTTCTCCACCAGGATGCTCCTCTAGGAGTCTGGTCAAATCATAGACTTTGTAGCGCAGGATGAGCCAGGTGCTCTTGCTGTGGTTGTGCTTCTGGATCTCTTCCAGCATGTAGTACTTCAACTTCTCATCCACCTGCTCCGCCATCACCATCCACGGATAGAACCTGCAGCTTTTCAAGGGAGCAGCAGTACAGCCAGCAGCTCATGCAATTCTGACCCTGGACATTCTCCCACCAACTCCCCCTCTGTTTTTCACTCATGACATTCATCTTCGGTCACTGCCTTTGCACTGGCTGTCCTACATGTCTGGAATAGACTCTCTCCTTTCCTACACCTCATAAGGTCCTTCTCTTTTTTGACAAATCTCAAGCACTATCTTCAGTGCTTCAAGACTTAATTGATTCCCTCAACTGCTAGTATATTGTGTGTGTGTGTGTGTGTGTGTGTGTGTGTGTGTGTATTGATATTTGTCTCCAGTGTGACTTGTTTTCTGGGTATTTGTTAATCAGTGCTGGGGAAGGCTCTGTGGAGGGTGATGTCACCCAGTCTACAGCTTTTATATTTACTGTTGTATAGTACTGAGCAGGTAATCCCCTACCTGCTAGCCAGCAAGCAGAAGCCCATTTCCCCTTATCTACAATCTTATTTCTTTGGTGTTGTTATTCGGTCATTCAGTTGTGTCTAACCCTTTGTGACTCTATGGACCACAGCACTCCATGCCATTCTATCCTCCACTATCTGTCAAAGTCTGTCCAAGTTCATGTTCATCCTTTCCATGACACAGCTATCCATCTCATTCTCTGCTGTCTCCTTTTTCTTTTGCTTTCAATTTTTTCCCAACATCAGGGTCTTTTCCAATAAGTCCTTCTTCTCATTATGTGGCCAAAGTATTTAAGCTTCAGCTTCAGTATTTGTCCTTCCAATGAGCAGTCTGAATTAATTTCTTTAAGCATTGACTGATTTGATCTCCTTGCTGTCCAAGGGACTCTCAAAAGTCTTTTCCAGCACCACAATTCAAAAACATTGATTCTGCAGAGGCTCAGCTTTCCTTATAGTCCAACTCTTATAGCCACGAATTACTACTGGAAAAACCATAGCTTCGACTATATGTTTGTTGGTAAGATAATATCTGCTTTTTAGTATACTATCTAGATTTACCATAGCTTTCCTTCCAAGGTTCAAATGTCTTTTAATTTCATGGCTGCAGTCACCATCTTTGAGCCCAAGAACATAAAGTCTGACACTGCTTCCATTTTTTTTTCTCCCTCTATTTGTCAGGAAGTGATGGGACCAGTTGCTGAGATCTTTTTTTTTTTTATGTCAAGCTTCAAGCCAGTTTTTACACTATCCTCTTTCACCCTCATCAAGAGGCTCTTGATTCTTCTTCACTTTCTGCCATCAGAATGGTATCATCTGCATATCTGAGATTGTTGATATTTCTCCTGGCAATCTTAATTCCATCTTTTGATTTGTCCAGCATGGCATTTTGCATGATGTAAGGTGACATAATGCTTTCCTAATTTCATGTCAATTCCAGGCAAAGTTTACATAGATTGCCAATTGCATTGAGTCAGGCTTAAAGTCAGCCAGGTGGTATATTTTCATTCAGGAGGAAATGTCATACTGGGGAAATTGAGTCAAAAGACTCCTATCTTCATTCCAAGTGTCATTCTCCCAACCTTTCCCATGAGAACTCCACCTCTAGTTCATAGATGTAAACCGCATAGAGTTTCTGGCATCATCAATTCATTTGTTCAATGGCATTTCTTGATGATGATACCTGGAGGCAGACTCAGAATAATATCAGTTATAATACCACAAGGTCTTAAACAGCAAGTTCCAATAATCAGAGCTTCAGGTGGAGTCAGCTCTCAAGGATCACATATCCTAGGTAACAGGTATTGACTATAATCTCACATTGGTAACAAGAGATTCATCACAGGAAAAAGATATCACAACTTATCTTGATATAACTAGTACTCATGGTAAGTAGATGCTTTTTCATCCCTAGGTTCAACATTACCCAAATGATTTTGCTTTAAGATGCTTAATAACAAACAACAGAAGATTTGGGATGGGATTATAAATCTAATAATCCCAAATTGTATACAGATAACAATTTATATAAAAAGTTATCTTATAGTAAAGCATGTTCAGTTATTAACCATGTTCAAATGGATATGAACATAGACTACTGCTCTCAGAATCCCAATGGAAACATCTTTAAGGTGACTCTTAAGTAGTCTGCATGTATTTCAGGGCGTGATCTACACACAGGTTCTAACCCCAAATTAAATAACAAGCATAAGTAAAATCAGATTTTCCCTTAAGGTAACACAATATAGTTCATAAGTTACTACTTTTCACTAACATAATTGACTATTGAAATCCTAACAAACAAAAAAAAATGTTCCTGACTTTAAACTCACAATTTAATAAATTTGTATCTTTACTTCACAAGCTTCTCTACCTTTGTCTAATCATACCCATATCATTCTGAAAGAATGAGATGCTTCAGGAACTGAATCTTATACATATGGCAAGTTCAAACACTAATTTAACTCTTGCTTAGGCCATGGAATGACAACACATTCAGATCAAAACAGCAAGATCTTTTCCTCTTGAAGCTTATTACAGTAACTCAGATGCCTTAGTATTAATCTAATAACTAATAGATTCATTATTGCAATAACAAATTTCCACTGTTTGACTACCCTGATAGTAGAAATTTACAATGAGAGTTATAAGCATAGACATGGTTAGAATGGCATCAAAACTGGTCCTCAAGACCTACGTCCCTGTAAGTAGCCTAGCATAAGGAACCAAGTGGACAGATTTCTTGTATGCAAAAATGAATTAAGAAGAGTCCAATCTTAGCCTTCCCAAGGTAACCTCCCTACTTTATTCCCAGAGACAAATATTCACTAAATCTCAGAACTCACTCACATGGAGCTGACTGCTGATGTTTTTCTTAAAGCTCTCATTTAAACTCGGTCCAAGGACACGACAGACCTAAGAATGAAACTTAAAAAGAATATTCAGGGTCCCAAAAAAGCTTTCTCCTCAAATAATAAAGTCTCACTAATTAGTGAGTAGTCCAGTAGATCTGGACACAATTGTTATCAATAACATCAAATTATTGCAATAAATTAGCTTACAAATAAAAGTCATCAGTCTCTCCAAAAGTCACACAAGTTTTTTACTTAAACGTGTCCACAAAAGATTTTTGCTTAAGCATATCTTCCTAAAAGTATTTCCCTTTCTTCAAAACAGCTTAAAATGTATCCTGACATTAAAAAGATAGTCATTAAACTTTCATGAGGTAAATTAGTTGGAAACCTCTAAACTGACAGATGTCTTCCTCTTATTCAACTTTAAAACAAAAATAAGTCTTTAAAATTGGAATTTATCAAAACTAAACTGGTGTAAAATGTCTTTAAGTATCATAAATAAACCCCAAAAGTATTATGACAACAAAATAAATTCCTAATCATCCCAAATTCCTACACACCACCCTCCTCTAGTTGTTTGCAATGAGGAGGAGATCCAGTTTTTCTAAGCAAAAAACATACCCAATTAAATTAGCCTTATGGTGATAACAAAATTTACCAGGCCTTTAAAAATTTACTCAGTGCCTTTTTTTCCTTGGAGTGTAAATTCAACCTGGTATAAAATATATCACTGGAAATCAAGAAAATAATTACATTCTGGAATCCCACATAGATAATGAAGATGTGATGGTTCACTTATACCCCTAGAAAAATAACACTGGCCAATTGCTATAAACCTCCAAATTATGTGTGTATGTGTGTATATATGTGTATGAATTATGGTTTTCATTTTAATCAATATGATATGTGTAATGAATATATTAATAATTTAGATTTCTCAGAGCTGCCTTTTTCCCAGGAGATTCTGGCTTGGGAGTCAGAGGCAGACTGCAGCTCAAAGTCGTCAATCAACCTCATCACACGGCTCTCACAATTGCTACATTCTTGTGCTTGTGAGCATTAAGTGAAGCGAATCAAAGACTGTAGAACCTTAGGATTGTTTCTCCAGGACTTGAGAACTCCTGTATTGTCCTGCACTCATGGGCTTGTCCTGGGAAGCCACTCAGGCCCTGGAAATGATTGTGCTGTAATCCACCTCCCCCTCCCTTTTCCACTTATGATTTATGTATATAAACTGTGCCTTCATTCCAGCAAATTGAGCTCTCCTTCTCAGGAGAACTTCAAAGGTCTGCAAACTGCATTCCACACTCTGAAATTGGTTAATTAAATCACTATTTGATTTCTGAGCACCTGCTTCTGACCTGCTGTTTGCATTTTCAGGTTAGAGACCTGTCCAGTAAAATTCTGCTAATTGTCTATCTACCCATCTGTATATGTAAATATGTATGTATGTATATGTATGTATGTATGTATGTATGTATGTATGTATTTTGTATTCACCCCTTAAAACAAAATAAATCTTTAAGAGTGGAGTTTGTTAAGACTAAGTTGATTCAATGTATATAATAACCTGCACAAGTGAACGTCATAACAATAACTCCAAATAAATTAGTTAATCTCATAATTTTCATAAGTGATAGCCAAATAATTTTAGGTGAACTTCCTCCTGAACATGGGCAAAACTGGAAGTTTAAGTTCTTAGATTACAGTACTTCAGAATATGGTGGTCAGCAGGGCTAATAAAAATGACCTAACAGCTTTCTAACCCATTTTTTCCTTCTTTTAACAGTACAATTATTTTTTTTCTTGGCAATGCAATGGGGGTTAACTGACTTGCCCAGGGTCACAGAGCTAGTGAGTATCACGTGTGTGAGGCCAGATGCAAACTCAGGTCCTCCTGACTTTAGGGCCAGTGCTCTATCCACTGTGCCACCTAGCAGCCCCTAACAGTACAATTCTTAACCTAACAATATCCAGATTATAGGAGAAGTTGCTTTTCTAACAGCATCTGATCCAATTGGGTATAGCCACAATGAAAATAGCCACAATGAAAGGCCAGTTGAGAGGACTACTGGGATAATGCCTCAAGCAAACTCCAAAGACTTGACCATGTGGAAGAAAACTCGAGGACAGTTGGGGGGAAGGGCCTGTACCCTGTCATTCCCCCCTCAAACAAATGGGACCCAAATTCTTTTGGGATAAGGGATAAAGGTCTCAGCTTGGGCCTGTACCCTGTTGGTCCCATCTTTTATCTGGCCAAAAATATATACATGTATGCATATGTATATGCTTGTATATATGTGTATGTGTGTATATATGTATATATACACACATGCGCACACACTTTTTTTTCTATAGTTTTTCCAGTCTCTACCTAGCCTCATCTCTCAATTAGGATTTTCCCAGGATGCATGCAAGGCCATTGCTCACCTGTCCCCTCACTGGCACTGGCTTTTCCTTTTGTCTTCCTTTCCTCATGCACAGAAAAAACAAATGCCTTTTGTGGCTATTTAATTTCACTTTAGATGAATTTGAATTTCATTTTCACTCACCCATTAAAAAAAAATCAAAGCTGGCTTTCTCTCTACAGCCCTTGCAAGCCACAATTCCAGGCCCCTTGCTAAAAACTGGGGCATTCACTTCAAGAAGTACTCAGAGAATCCCTTCCTTCCCTGATTCTACCTCCAAAACTCAAAAATTACCCTTTTAAAACAGATAGCCTGGGGGAGTCTCACTCTGCTTTTTCAGTTCCCCCCACCTAGCAAATACATGCCATTATCTTACAAAATCTCAGAGACAGGCAGACAGACAGACAAACACACACACACACACACACACACACACACACACACACAACGAACACACAAATACAGAGTCTAAGTGACCAAAAATCAAAGTTGAGATAAAAGCTATTTTCTTTACTTGCCTCAATATCTCACTTAATTTACTTACTTTATGTGACAACAAGAATCTTTTAAATACCTAAAACACACCTCTGTCTGAAAACCCTAAGAAGAAAGTTTCTCTCAAAGCCCTCTTGGGAAGAGTCATAGCCAATCCTGACCTACTCAGAATAAAAACATCTAATTTCTTCCTCTACTTAAGGCATTCTTTTTATACACACAGTTAATTTATATGTAACCCCAAAAACTTGAAAGCAAGGATCTTAGCTTTAGAGATTCTCTCACAGAGTATTGACCCAGATTTCCCTTTTTGGAAACCGTATTCCTGAAAAAAAAAAATTGGAATATATTGCCAGTAAGCAATTGGCTTTCAAAAGCTGAAGTCCACAATACTCCAAATTTTCCCGGTGGTCTTTTATTGTGTGCATGGGTTTTCCCCTCATCTCCATATAGCTTACTTCAAGGATCTCTTTCAAGTAGAAATCTACTTGAAGTATTAGAGTGAAAGTTAGAAAGCTGCAGCTCAAACACTTCAAACAGACAGAACATATAAACTTACCCAGTGAAAATAATTAGTAATAAAAGAGAGAGTCAGATCACAGCCAGCATCCTAATAGAGAACTCCCAATGGGGAAAAACTGTCCGCATGGGCCCAAGGAGAGTTTTTTGTTGAGAATCTAGTGTTGTTAGCCTTTATGGTTAGCCATAAACTGTGGTGTTTAAAAAATTTGAAAGACACAATTTCTGGCTAATGTAAACATTTTATTAATAAGGTCAGCATGTTTATCAATAAGAGGATGGTCATTTGGCCATCTCTCTTAGACCAAAGACCTCTCATGGCAGTGGGCTCACAGTTTACGTACCCTTTAAAGAGTAGGTGTTCCTGGGGCCGTAGTGGATAGAGCTCTGGCCTTGGAGTCAGGAGGACCTGAGTTTAAATCTGATTTCAGACACTTGACACTAGCTGTGTGACCCTGGACAAATCACTTCCCCTTTGCCTCACCAAAAAGCAGGAAAAAAAAAAGAGCAGGTGTTTCTGAGGGGTGGCAATCAACTCTAATTGGTTAACAATTAATGAAAGAATGAATATTACAGTGAGAGGCTGGGCCATATTACCATGAGGGTCTTGGGGTATATGACTTGGGTCACCCAAATCTTGGTCAAAGAGACTTATCAATTTCCATATCATCTATCAGACAAAAGGAAGAATCCACACTTCCCACACCTGTCTGCGCAAACACAATGAGCAGGAATGCACCCATCAGTCCAAACTTAGAATTTCTTTTACTGTCTGATTAGATGTTGGCCTGTGTAAATCTCTGCCTCAGATTTCCCACACTGGTTGATTTCTGGATGAGGAAGTAGAAAAGGGGAAACACCTTGGCCCCAATATGATAATTAGTTCTTAAGTGCAAGAGAGAAATGATCATTTCATCACTTCCTCCCATTTGATTCAATTGAGAGATGAAATCTCCTCAGTGAATCACTGACATCACCATCCCTTCATTTCTCACAATTTGCACATAAATACACATCTACACACATTTTGTATACATTTGTATTTAATCATTTATAGTTATTTTACACATTTTTACATGTACTTTTTGTCTCCTCCTTTAGAATATGAGCTTTTCAGTAGGAAAAGTTTCATTTTTTGTACTTGTATCCCCAGCATTTGGCTCAGTGTCTGACACATAGTAGACACTTAATAAATGTTTAATGATTACTGATTGGTTCTTCTGGGTCCAGTGATAATAGGTCTGGGAAGGAGAACATGTTGAGGTGGGAGCATCCTCCTATCTGTGTGTATAGTGAACAGAGAACTGTTACATAATTGTAGGAATACAGGAAGAGTGGGTATAACCTCCACATAGGGCAGTAAATTTTGGGGAAAGGCTTCAAATACAGTTCATAAGAGAGGAAAAGGCTCAAATAACTACTTTCGGTGGTCGAGTATTGAGAACACCACTCTCATTCTCTGATTCCTGGTCAAGTTCTAGTGGTCACAGTCCTCTGTGGACATTTCACCAATGTCCTTTTCTCCTTTACCAAAGTAGATGTGTCTACTTGAAAGAGATCCCCTAAGGCACTGTTCATTTACCAAATGAACAGTAAACAGCACAGTTCCTTGATCACATCAAAATAATTTAAATGAATACACCTTTAAAGCTCACAAAAGATACTCATTTTGAAAAGCAATGATTTCTATAATGAAAATGAGCTTTATTAAGTAATAAAATATGCAAATAGTTTTAGTCATTTACTTTTTTAAAAAAATCATTCGGTGCCAGACTCAAGAGCATAAATCTAAAATCTTCATAATGATGGGGGTGCTTGTGCTTGGACCTCAGCCTAGGACATATCTCTCCCCAGCACAAAAACACTATCTCTGGCAATAACTCATGAGTGGGGCCCAGGGAAGCAAACTATCTCTCCCTGTTACAAGAAGAAGCTGACTTCTATAGAATTTCCCTTGTATGAACAGGACTATCTTGCACCAGCAGAATTATCAGGTACTGATTCCCACAGTTACCATATACATTCCAGAGGTCAAGCCATAGACATCAACTCCCAAGGCTATCTTGTTACAGTTGTAGATGTACAGAAATAAAGACTCCTTAGAAGCCCCTTCCCCCAGGCCCTGCCAGTAGTGAATGACACCTATATCCAAAGTATAGAAACTGTATGTTTACCACCTAATTAGCATATTTACCACACGATTCACTGAACCTTTTCTATGTAAGCTTTAGCATCACTCCTGTTAGGTTGTAAGTTCCCTAAAGGAGCTCTGTCTGCCTTTATGAGCATTATAATAAACTTTTTGTCACTTGACTGGAAGACTGCTTGAGTCTGAGAATTCTTTCCAGACAATTCTGCCCTGAACCTCGGTATTTTGGGGTCCCTACATCCCTAAAGGGCATCAATATAGAAGGTAATTACTTGGGTTTTTTAAAGTTTTTGATAGGTGGCCAATGTTCTGTATTTAAATTTAAATACATGCATTTTAAATATGTGCAAATGAAAATATGTGGAAATTGAAAACTGATTTTTAATTCTGTTGGTTAAGAATTAATTAAGTCAGCTTAGATTTAATGTTCTCCTTCCCCATGCGAATTTAACTCCCTTGTCCCTGAAAGTGTACTCAGGTAACTTGAGGTGGCTTAGATCACAATTCTATTCTTATGACTTGTCCCTCCACCCTTGTAACTTCAACCACCATCCACACTTCAGGAAAACTTGCCTGTCAGTCTCATAAATCTAAACTGTTGCAGCAACTCCCATGACATGAAAACTACTCCTATTACCTGAGAAGTGATCTCATCTCTCAATGATGTAATGGGGAAGAACTGAGATGACACTTACTCCATCTCCTCAGTGAAATGTCTAGCCAATCAGAAGACACACCTATGTTCCTCAAGACTTTGCTCTTTCACCTTGTTAATTGCTATAAAATATCTTATCATCCCTGACTGGGGCCTTTGACTACTAAGGAGCTATTGACCCCTTTTATTGGCAAATGCTGGCCTTGCTAATAAAGGGAACATATCTGAAACCTTATTGCCTCAGTTTACCTTAATTTCTACCATGACAATTGATTTCAAAACACAATCATGCTAATACTTTCATAACATGAAACTATTTTTTTAAAGTAGAGTACCAGGTGGCTAACTGGGCCATACCATGCTGCCAGGTAAACATTTATCTAGTGGTTAGCATTTACTTAGTCCTGAATACTTGCTTTGAGGTACCTGGCTGCTGCTCCCTATACCTTAGGTGTAGCCTGATCACTGATCAGTTGCTGCTACTGGGTAAATACAATCACACAAGCAGAAGTATAGTAGAGGCTCCCAGCAGGGTCAAAGAAGTACCAGGCATGTGGATATTCAAGTTGGTCCCAGAAGATATGCTTGAGAACACAAGCAGCTCCAGGAACTAGACTGTCCCTTGATACAAGTGTTACTGCTTAAGAAATGATAGGAATTTAGAAGCTTAAAAAGAAATTGAAAGAAGTCCTCTTATTAAAAGAATAAAATGTCCCAATTACTAAAAATTACCTACAGACAAGTTTGAATTGGAGATATAAGAGTAGAAATTGACTCTAAATGGAGGCTAAGAGCGCTAAATATTGAGGGTACTTATTCAGGTACTTATCTGTAAACATACTTAATTGCAAAGCAACTAGTATTTCCTATGTCTGATTAAGTGATGGAAAACTTTAGGAAAAAATTAACTCTACTCCCTAGCCCTCTTTTGACCTGCTGTAATGGGGGGTCTGGATCTTTCTCACCTCCTGAGATAGGGTCTTTCCACTCTCTGTACATGTGTAGAGGCTTTTTCTGGGAATATCATGATGATATGAAAGGAAATTACCTAGAGAGATTAGAGCACTCATGGGCATTCTATAACTGGTTCTGTTTGGTTAAACTGGTGGTGGTGGTGGTTGTCCTTTGTTTCAGAAGAGGACCAAAAGGACACCACTATGTTAGAATCAAGTTGCACTGTGTCTGCCTGTGGCTGATCAGACCAATATGAGCTCAGAATGCTCTACCACAGGTCGGGCATAAATAGTCCATGGGAACATTTGGGGTGGATTCTCTAAATCTGTGCATCTCATGTCTCTTTTGAGTTACTTCAATTCTGCTTTGCTCATAGAGCATAGCACCTTCTTTGATGAAGACACACCAAGCTAGGCAGAACTGTGCCAGTGTCTCCCATGTCACACAATCAATTCAGTTTCAAAGTTCTTCAGAGAGACCTTGAGGGCATTCTTGTATTGCTTTTTCTCACCACCACGAGAGTGCTTGCCTTGTGTGAGTTCTCCATAAAATAGTCTTTTAGGCAAGCATGTGTTTGACATTTGAACAACATTGAATTCTCTGCAGTAGAGTTTGAATGCTTGGCAGTTTAATTTGAGAAAGAACCTCAGTGTTTGGTACCTTATCCTGCCAGGCAATCATCAGAATCTTCTAAGACAATTTAAATCAAGTGATTCAGTTCCTTGACATGGTTCTTGTATATTGTCCAGGTTTCACAGGCATACACTAAAGAGGTCAGCACAATGGCTCTGTAGACTTTCAGTTTGGTAGTCAGTCTAATACCTCTTTTCTCCCACACTTTCCTTCAGAGTCTCCCAAACACTGAACTAGCTCTGGCAATGCATGTGTCAACCTGGTTATCAATGTGTACATTCCTGGAAAGTACATTGCCAAGGTAAGTGAACTTATCCACAGTATTCAAAAACTTCTCTATTTGCTGTAAGCACCATGCAAGGCTGGTGTGGTGCTGGCTGGTGGATCATCTATGTTTTCTTGGTGTTGATTGTTAGACCAAAATCAGCATAAGCAGCAGAGCACTAATCCATACTTTATTGCAAATCACAACTAAAATCTCACCTTCTACAGGAAGTCTTTCCCTATCCCTCTTAATTCTAGAGCTTTTCTTCTGTTCATTATTTCCTATTCATTACATATTACATATATATGTATATATATATATATATATATAATATATATATAATATATATATATTATATATATATATACACACACACACACACACACACACATATATGTATATATATGTAGCTTGTTTATACATATTTGTTTGTTTGTTGTCTCTGCCATTAAATTGTTAGTTTCTTGAAAGCAGGGGCTTTTTGTCTTTCTTTGTATCCCCAGTGCTTATGGAAGTGGCTGGCACACAATAGGCACTTAAATGCATATTGGCAGTAGATACTTAATAACTGCTTGTTCTCTCTTTGCTCCCCCCCCCCAAGCTGGGTATCACTATAGTCAGCACAGCCCCTTAGTCAGTGAGGGTTAGTGAGTTTTCTATTTTAGCATTTATTTTGTGTGTAGAAAATAAATGCCTGTCCCATACCTGATTCATTTTTTACACTAAGGACCTTTCTACTCCCCCTTTTGGTAAAACCCTAACCAGGGGCCTAAACTCAAGCTTCAATGAACCAGAGAATTAGAGAAAAAGGAGCACCCCCTCCCCCATCCCTTAGCCAGGCTATCCTAGGATTGAAGCCAGTGTGGTCTGGATGTCTGGATAAAGAGCAGAGAATCCCCTTAGGAAGAGGGAGATGCTGAGTGCCCCAATCTTTTGACTTCAGTGGGGGTCCTCAATATTGTTTGTTTTGCATGGTATCTGTGGTTAAATTGGATATGGAATGTATAGTGAGGAAACTACCTCCCATCAATGATAGTCATAGTTTGTGTACTTTATTTTTTCTCTTTTATTGCAGATATTCAGCTTTCTCTGAATGTATATTAGTGACCAAAGACATGCAAACATCTTTAAATTTATATAATAGACTTACATAAATAATCTTACATGTGTTTATTTTAATCCGATTCTCAACATTTCTTTGCTTATAATTTCAGCAAGTTAAGGAACATAGAAACTGAGGTATTACCTGCACTAATTCTACTTCAAAGCCTCATGATGGCATAGAGATGACCCTCTGGAAGAACTTACACCAAGCTGCAAAGACTTCATGCTTGGGTCTGGCCAGACTGTACATCTGTTTTCCAAGGACTAGGCTACTTAAGTTTCAAGAGGCTCATCATCAGGCTGACAGCAGGGGGATGAATTTTCCAGCTATCGCAACTGAAAACCATTTTGTAGACTATAGTAGGATTGCAAAGGGTAAGAGGGATGGAAGACACACACTGATGAAATCACAGATCTTTGAAGGGAGATAAAAAAATACAGTCATGATTCAGTTTGTTGCTATTACAGATTCAAGTAACATAACAAAGGTGATTTTAATAGGACAATGGATTGAACAATTTCAAATATCTTCTTTGATTGTAACTTTGTATAAGCCATGTATACTCACTTTCAATGATTGCTTTTTTGAAAAATTATATATTTGTCTTTAAAAAAAGTACTTGCATGAAAAATTGAAACACTATATTAACATGTTTAGAGAAACAGTACACTTGGAAGAAACAAAAATATAACCACACTTCTGCACCACTGACAAAAAAAGCTTTCCTTCATCATTGTATTCTTTCTTCATATAGTAAATATGTGTCAAGAGCTGTAATTTTTCTAGACTTGGAGGTAACACTGACTTTTTTTTTCATTGCATAAACTGAGTAAAAAAAAATCAGCTATTTGATCTCGCTAACTTTAAAAGTAATTTAAGAAGATTTTTTTTCATGCCAATCAAATACATTTTAAGTTAACTTTCAAAATAGAAAAGAAAATAAGTTGACAGTGCCATACTACACTTCTATACTAGATATGGTTACAAAATGTCAAAAAATCAACATAACAAAGAGTTTTTAACATTCCAGCTTTTCCAGAAAATCACATTCAACACTTTCTTCCAGTTGTTTCAAGATCCTTGGGCCATCTGCAATAGGAAACTCTGCTGAAGGAGCCCCTGAATACTCATGAGACAGATTACTTTGAGTCTTAAAAGCACAGCTCAGAGTCCTGAAAAAAGGCATCAACTGCACGATGCTAGATATAGAACGTTGGTGTAAAAGAGGGAATTCACACTTGATAGAAGTCGCCTTGTTGCTACCGTTTATCTCCTGTAAACAAACCCACAAAAGTAAGTTATTTGGCTTTGTCAGGACCTCCACACTAAAATTTTAGACCACATAAAAATTCTTAGGATATGATATTTCATGAAAATTTAGTAACAACAATAATTATGCTTCTAATTTAAGTTTGAGGTTATGAGAAGGGCTTTCCCTCTGGTCTACCGCAACCTATAGCAATAGATTCTGGAGAATCTCTCTTTTTTCCTGGCCTTCAGACATTATAGTGGCTTCTTAAAGATACCACATACTCTAGTAGAAAGAATCATAAAATGTCAGGTCCTCAGAGGTTTATTTTGGCTGAAAACTCAGCAAAAAATTCTTTTACAACATCACATGCAAATATAGTTATCTATCTTCTGCTTTAACATGTCTTTGACAGGGAACTCCAGTCATTTTATGTTCATCTAAGTCATTGATAAAAAAAAGTTTGAGCATGACAGGAGCAAGGACAAAGTCCTGCAGGTCCCTAGAGTCTCTTCTTCTACATTAATATCAATTTATAGCAACTTGACCAAATACAAATCCATCTAACTCCATTAAAAAGACTGTTTTGCTCATTTTGAAAAGTTAAAGGGTTGATCATGGGTCTGATCTCATTGGCACAGAAGCTTTGATGTGACATGTTTTCAACTTGGAAACCAGCTCACTCTACCTAAGGCAATCTGTTGGTCTTACTATATTAATGTTGAACTTAGTAAAAGACACCTAGTCAACTTAGCCCCACTGCACCTAGGAACTCCCAAATACACCAGTGCCACATCTTCACTGAATATATACTTTGTATGCTATTATTTATAGTAAACCTCATTTTGTGAATTGTCATATGGTCTATGAGCGATCCAGGCTTGGGATTAGAGCTCCTCTAAATGTGATCACTGGATTGGCTTGTCAGGTTTGGCCTAAAGAGTTTTACCATATCTACATTGTAATTTAGAAAAAGTTAACAGTATACATTTAAATTTTAAAGAACAATTTTTTTGTTTACTCCATATTTTAAGTTGAGAAGTTCCAAGATTCTAACAACATGTGGTTTGCATTCTTGATGATACTCCTCTAAATCTGAGAGAATAGCAGAAGTCTTTGTATCTACTTCTGGAACAAATGCCCATTTATACCTAGAAAAAGAAACAAACATTTGGATCAGATGTTGCAGTTCAGAGATCATTTCTATGGGAAAATCATTATGCATCTTTTTATTGGGGAGGGTAGAGAGGTGAAGAAGGAAGTTTAACTTTACCCTATGGTTTGTGAATTTAGTAGGAGAAACACAGTGATCTCTCATATGTTGCAAATTACCTGAAACTTGGGTTTATGTTATAGGAAACTTGTGTTAGTGCAAGTTTTGTTTGCCATTAGTAACAATGCTATAGATGCTCATATATTGAAACAACTACAGGCGATTTAAGTAACAGAAGTCATAGACTTCTCTAAAAAATACTACATGTACCTATCCCCTGGTAAGTACATATAACTTACATTTGAAATAAAGGCATCTTGTCTGGTGGAAAAGAAAGTGCTGTGTCCAGGAACTTGCAAGCTGATAAATACAAGATGAGTTCATTTGGGGATATCTCACTGCCATCAGCTCCTGAAGCTCTCATTCTGGTTACTTTGCTGTTGCTTCTGGACAATTTATAATCGAGGAAATACACATTAGAAATTCAGAAAGATCCTTTAAGTTGGATAGTTATTTGAAAGTTTCAATTTCCCTAGGAAGTTTTTTCCCCCTGTTCACAGTTTTCATAAAACCTCTGAATTGAAAGGGAATAGAGAGGTCATCTAATTTAACCACTATCTGAAACATCAATTTCCTTGACATTTCTCAAAAGTGGTCATCCAAGCCCCACTTAGACCCCTGGACTCTTAGAGAATTCACTATTAATACAGAACATTCCATTTCTGAATAGCTTTCGTTTTTCAGGAAGTTCTATATACAGTATGAAACTGAAACCTATGTCTGCAACTTCCACCAACTGCTTCAATGGAGCAAAGCAGAAAAGTTTTCATTTTTCTTCCATACAACTACCTTTTAAATATCAGAAGACAACAGTTGCGCACTATCCCCATTGCCCACTTTCTAGGGCAGACTACCGTGAGACTATTACTTCCCTTGTTTAGAACAACAGCTTTTTAACATGGCCTAAGACTGAGTTAATATTTTTGACTACCAAGTCAACACCTATGATGTGCCAGATACTTTGGTAAGCAATAGGAAAACCAAGGAAAGTAAAAAGCAGTCTCTACTTTCAAGGAGCTCACAGCCTAATGGGGGAAACAGCATACAAACAAGATACAGGATAAACTAGAGATAATTAACAGAGGAAAAGCACTAGATTAAGAAAGACCAGGATAAAATTCTTATAGAAGATGGGATTTTAGAGATGCGAAGGAAGCCATGAAACCTAAAAGACAGAGATGAGGAGAGAGAGTTCCAGGCATGGGGGACAGACAGTGAAAAAGTCAAGTGTCTTGTTCAAAGAACAGCAAGGAGGTCAGTGTCACTGGAGATCAGAGAATATTGGGCAGGGGAGGTAAGGTATTAAGAAGACTGCAAAAAGTAGGAAGAAATCAAGTTATGAAAGGCTTTAAAAGTAAAACAGAGGATTTGATCTTGAAGGCAACAGGAAGCCACTGGAGTTACTGAATGGGGGGATAGTGGTGGTGGTGGTGGTGATTGAATTTTAGGAAGATCACTTTGGCAGCTGGGTGGAGAATGGACTGGAATAGTTAGAGACTTGAATCAGGAAGACTAACCAGAAGGTTACTGCAATGGTCCAGGCATGATATAGTGAGGGCTTACACAAAGGTGGTGGTTGTATCAGAACAGAGAAAGGAATATATATGAGAGAGAGGCTGAGAAGGACAAGGATTATAAAAAGGCCATTCCTTGGGAATTGGATGGAGCACTTTCAGCTCATTAAGTTGGACCGCTGAGAGTTAAGAAGAGAGTGGAGGAACAGATTGTAGATGGTCTTCTCAAGGAACTTAGAATCCAAATGGAGGAGAGGTATAGGATGACTGCTAGTGGTGATGGGTATTTTATCATGGGAAACCATGCTTGTGTTTGTAGGCAGCAAGGAAGCAACAAGTAGACGGACTGAAGATAAGTGAGAATGGAGATGAAAAAGGGGATGATAAAAAGTAGCTGAAGGAAAGAGAATGGAATCATTTGTGGAGGTAGGTAGAGGGATTTGCTTTGGCAAGGAGAGCCATCTCTTCAGGTGTGAAGGAAGAGAAAGAAAATGTCTGGGTTATGTGAAATGAGAAGAAATGGAGAAGAGGGAGCTCCAGATTAATGATCTCGATTTTTTCAGTGAAATACAAGGCAATGTTCACAGTTGAGAGGGTGGTGAAGGGTGGTGAAAGAGGGAGCCATGGGAGGTAAGAGGAGGGATAAAAAAGGTTTGAAAAAGCCATAGTGGTGAGTAGGATAGTGAATTTATTAGGAAGATGTAAAAAAGATTCACTTGCTACAGTAAGGGCCCAGTTAATATTATGTAACATAAATTTGTAGCAGACCCAGTTAACACGGTTTCATGATTTTCTTCAGCTTCCTTCAGCAACACATTGTAGAAGTTGTTAACCATTTACCAATGGTTTCGTCCAAAGAAACAAACTGAATCCATTTCCCCCTTAATTGAAAGTTTGTCCAAAGAACAAACAGAATGGAGTTGCCCCTTACCAAAGGTCTGTTCAAGAACAAACAGAATGTGGCTCACCTTACCAAAGGTTTGAAGAAGGAACAAACAGAATCAGGCTGTACATGTGCTATAATATGCTTATTTATTCTCATTAAGCCAGAGAATCATGCATGATGGAGTCAGAAAATAATTCTAAACTCAGAGGTAAACAAGCTGAGGAGACCCTTCATACACTTAGAGCAATCTCAACTGAGGATGCCTATGTCAACCTAAAATTATAGTCTCCATATGTGTTTAGCCATAATGTGAGAAAGGAATTTCTTAATGGGATAGGTTGTAAATACAATAAGATAAGAGAATGTCAAGGTGTCAAATGAAATTAAAGATGCAGGATGTCTGTGTTTCTTTTATCATTAACATGACTATATATGTGTACATGTACATATGTGTATATATGTGTGTATATATATGTATGTATGTATACACACATATATATGTATATAGCATAACATAGCATAGCATGTGTCCATAAATAC
Source organism: Phascolarctos cinereus (assembly GCF_003287225.1). Lineage (NCBI taxonomy): Eukaryota > Metazoa > Chordata > Mammalia > Diprotodontia > Phascolarctidae > Phascolarctos > Phascolarctos cinereus. Next base: position 46,124,422 of record NW_027556098.1, read on the forward strand.
CAAGATAAGAAAAGTCCAATTATTCAAGATAGTGTCCAGTTCAAGGTGCCTTGTCCTTGGTAGTCATAAACAGAAGAATGCTCCTGGTCAGCTTCATCTGGCTTTGCAATTGCTGACACAGGAAGGGACATTTTGGGCTCATTCAAAGAGCAAAGCAAAGCATGTCTGTGATGCCAGAGTACACAAAGCATTATGATAGATTAAGCTCAGAGTAGGCTAAAAATTTCTCTCCTAATTGGCCAATCCAGGTTTTAGGCCTTTCTCAGGTGATGGGTGGCCCAAAGTGGTTCACAAAGTGAAAGCAGCATGATGGTGGGAATTCTCCAGATCTGAGTTTTGGATAGGATAAAAGGGCAAGGGGCTTAAGACAAGAAGACTGTGCAGAGCTGAACTGGTTCAACAAAAAGTCAAGATAAGAAAAGAAGTAAAGTGTAACTAGCAACCAGTGTGATGGCCTGGGAGAGAACTGATGGCTGGGGAGAACAGAAGTGAGAATGAAGAACAGGGTTTGGGGTTTTCAGGAAGAGAGAGAGGTAAAACAACAAAAGTATGATCAGATAAAGAAATTTCAGAGGTCACTAACAAGATAAAAGGTATGACCATCTCTGTATGTGGCCAAGATTGGATGGAAGAAGAGGTCATGGAAAGTGAGTAAGTTGAGGAAGAGAGAGCAGAGTTTGAGGAAATATTACCGTGCAGATTAAAGTATGAGGGCTAGAGTTGGGGAGGAGAGAAAGACTGAGTTAGGCACTGAACTTGTTGAGGAAAGGAGCATGTTCTGAAGGACAGTAGACAACAATCACCAGAATCTTGACTGGGTGATAAATATGGATTGAACATCAAAGAGACAGGTAGAGAGAGGACTTGCAAGTGGCAATGAGGAACACAGAATTCCAATAATTCCACTGTGACCAGTAAGTTAGGGGCATAAAGGTGCAGTCAGTTCTGGAAAGGAGGGCCAGGGAAGCTGCAGGACCAGGAGGGAGGCAGGTCTAAGGTGAAAGCTAGTTTGTTACATACTGAGCAAGCATTCCATTTGAACAATGGCAACTGACAGGTTCTGAATCACTGGAATGGGAAGGGGATGACAGTGGAAGTATGTTAATCATTGAGAAATAGGTTCAGGTGGACTATCATTGGGTTTTGTTTTTTTATTAATTTATTTTGATGTATCAACAATCGCTTCCATATACTTTTGAGTTTAAAAGTTTTCTCCCCCTTCCTCCCCACCACCCTCCTCAAGACGGTGCACAATCTGATATAGGCTATATATATATACATTCCTATTAAACATACTTTCACATTAGTGATGTTTTAAGTAAGAATTAGAACCAATAGGAAGAACCACCAGAAAGAGGAAACAAAACTCAACAGAAGGAAAAAAAACAGTAAATAGTATGCTTTGAACGGCATTCAAACTCCATAGTTCTTTCTTTGGATGTGGATAGTATTTTCCATCATGAGGCCTTTGGAGATTGGACTATCGTTGTTCATGGGGATTTAGCCTTCCTAGTGGAGTGGTTCCAGGGCCTGAGGCAATTGTGTATAGTTGAAAAGGGGCAAAAGGAGGAGGGGAAAGTTGCCTCAGTTGGGAGTAAGGCAATTGCTGTGAGTTGTAGCATGCCAGACAGGATGCCTGGATCACAATGGAATGGCTGCTTAGTGAGGCTAGGAAGCTTTTGTGGGTAGGTACAGGTAAGGCAGCTGCTGTGGATTTATAGGTGGCTGGGTTAACCCCCAAATCACCCCGGTTCTCACTGAATGGCCAATAATAGGTGCCAGGCTAAGCCCTACTTGGTTATTGTTTGGATCTTATTGGTGTAGAATGAATGTAAATAGCAATTGTTTCTGTTTTGGCCAGAAACCCTGGAGTGTCTTCCCCTCCCAGATGTGTTGTTTTTTTTTTTTTAAAGAGGCCACTCTGCCTCGTTTCTTATTAAGTTTTTTTTTTTAATTTTTAGGCAACTGGGTTTAAGTGACTTGCCCAGGGTCACACAGCTAGTAAGTATCAAGTGTTTGGTCTGAGGCTGGATTTGAACTCAGGTCCTCCTGACTTCAGGGCTGGTGCTCTATCCAATGCGCCACCTAGCTGCCCCCTTATTAAGTTTTAATCAGTGAACTGGGCATTGCCTCAGTCAAACTGAGACCTGTTAAAGACCTTATCTTGAAAAGGCCAAGGTCCCCAGCTGCATCCAGGGCCATCTCCAGTCATCTATATCTGGCCACTGGACCCAAATGGCTCCAGAGTCTCCTCTGTGAGGCTGGTGACTTTGCACAGTTCTCCTCTTATTTAATCTAATTCACTTGCATGCCATGGCATCACCTCCCTGCTGTCATGGTCTTCTTCAGGAATGAAGGACAAACAGCAAAGCAGCAGCAACCTGAGACTGGAGAGAGGGCCTGGAGGGTGTTACATTGATACTGAGCTTACTTCAATACTTAAATGGGCAGGTAGGTAGTACAGTGGACAGAGTGCCTGGAGTCAGGAAGACTCATCTTCCCGAGTTTAGATATGACCTCAGACACTAGCCGTGTGACTAGCCCTGTTTGTCTCAGTTTCCTCATTTGTAAAATGAGCTGAAGAAGGAAATGGCAAACCGTTTCTTTGCCAGGATAACTCCAAATGGGGTCACAAAGACATGACTGAAAAAAGTGACTGAATAACAACTAGCTTGATTCAGCACCAGCCCTTCCTCCAGTCCAGGCTCCTTATTACTTTCCTCCAATGCCCAAGCCTGCTAACCCTCGACAAGAACTCCATGAAAACACATCAGATTTTACTGATTTGCAGGCGAGGGTACCCCATTCCCTCCACAGGCCCAAATGCTATCCAGGTCTCCAGTAGACTGTTCTGTTTCCATTCTCCCTGAAAGCCCTGATGGGTTGCTTGTGCTTGGACCCCAGCCCTAAGACCATATCTCTTCCCAGCCCAAAGATACTATCTCTGGTATGAGTGGGCTCCAGGGAGGCAAACTATCTCTCCCTGTTACAAGAAGAAGCTGGCCTCTGTGGAATTTCCCTTGTATGAATAGGACTCTCTTGTGCCAGCAGAACTATCAGGTACTGATTCCCACAGTTACCATATACAACCCAGAGGTCAAGATGTCAACTCCCAAGGCTATTTTGTTACAGTTGTGGATGTACAGACATAGGGACCCTTTAGAACTTTCCCCCCAAGGCTGTGGCAGTGGTGAATGATGCCTGTGCCCAAGGTACAGAAACTGTATGTCTACCACCTAATTAGCATACTCGTCACAGAATTCACTGTACTTGTCCTATCTAAGCTTTAGCATCAGTCCTATTAGGTGGTGAGTACCCTAAAAGAGCTCTGTCCTCTGTATAACATTACAATAAATCTTTTGCCACTTGACTGGAAGACTGATTGAGTCCTTGAATTCTTTCTAGACAACTCCATCCTGAACCTCAGTATTTTGTCACTATGTCCCCCCTCAACAAATCTGGTTTGCTTTACTCTCTTGTGGGCTCCATGCTTCTCTGTACTGGAGTTTTGATATTCTAAATCTTTCTGACTATGCATTGAGATAACAGATGAGATATACCTTTTTGCTAGACACATCTTTATTATTTGCTGATTTTAACTAAACTTATACTCCATGAAGATCCCTAGGTCTAGGGGCAGCTAGGTGGCGCAGTGAATAGAGCACTGGCCCTGGATTCAGGAGGACCTGAGTTCCAATTCAGCCTCAGACATATAACACTTACTAGCTGTGTGACCCTGGGCAAGTCACTTAACCCCACTGCCTAACCAAAAAAAAAATCCCTAGGTCTTTTTCACATTTTCTAACTGCCTAATCATGTCTATTGTACATCTGCAATTGATATTTTTAACCCGAGAGTAAGATATTACATTTATCCCTAGCGAATTTTCTCTAAGAATGGCTTAGAAGAAATTCTGCCACTTGCATTTGGCCATGTTCCCAATAAAAATTTTCTACCATTAAAAGCAATTTAACTTATATCTAGTTTAGAAATAAATTAATGTTCCATAGAACATGAATGCATTTTAAGAAATGCATTTATAAAATTTCATGTTTTAGATCTGGCCCATTGTTTTAGCTTAAGAAGCTTCTGAATACTAATTCTCTAACATATTAGCAACCCCTCCTCTTGTTTCAGGAGTTCTACAAATCTGATAAGTAAACCATCTATATCTTTATTTCAGTCACTGATTTTAAAAAGTATTAAACAGAAAAAATAAAAAGCAGAACCCTGCAACACTCCATCAGACTGTCATCATTCTATCAATCCTAACTCTTTGGGTCCAAATTATTAAGTTCAACCTATCCACTTGAGTGGCCCATCATCCAGAGGATAGCTCTTATGTCATTCACTAGTACTCACAATAAATTCTACAAGAGGTCTTGCTGAAGTCCAGGAATATAAATGCATGGTATTTTCTGGATCTATCAGTGTAATAACATTGCTAGTAACTAGATACTTGAAAAATGTCTTAGACTGTTACAGTTAACATTGGACTATACTATTCTTTAAAATTATGTTCATTAGGGGCAGCTAGGTGGCAAAGTGGATAGAGCACAGTCCCTGGAGTCAGGAGGGCCTGAGTTCAAATCCAGCCTCAGACACATGATACTAGCAAGTATGGGCACTTGGGCAAGTCACTTAACCCTGACTGCCTCAAAAAAATTTATGTTCATTAATATAATTGAAACATTATTCTCTCATGCCCAAATTTCAGCCAAACTGGGCTACTTGCTGTTATCTATACAAAACATTCCCTCTTCTACTTCCATGCCTTTACCCAGACTCTCCCCTATCCCTGGAATGCTCCCCGTCCTTTATCTTCGCCGCATAGATTTTCTAGCTCAGATGCCACCTTCCCAGAGGAGGCTATTCATAAACTTCCCAGCTCTTGGTCCTCTTCCATTCCCTCCTATAACTATTTTGCACATATCTTATATGCGCTTACTCTAAGTATACAGGGTTTTTTTTTTCCTCCCAGCACAATGTAAGCTCCTTGAGGCCAGGGAATATTTTATTTTTATCTTTGTTTCCAGTGTTCAGCCCAGTGCCTGGCAGTTGTAGACATTTAATAAATGCTTTCAAAATGGAATCAAATATTATAGTACCATTTTTTTTTTCATCTGACAGACTCTATGCCAGCGGCAAGTGGCTTATGCCTTCCTGGTATATTGAGCAAATCTTTAATATATCTACAAAGTTGCATGCTTGTAGATATATTAAAATAACTTGGTTCTATGGCATTTTTTAATCCTTGTATTATTCAGAGGCCTAGAAAGAAGAAATAAGACCAGACTATTCCTCAAACATGTGTAAGTACACAGATAACAAAGACATTTGTAAATGCTTACTTTGATGATTCATTCCTCTGTATTAGATCATCTTCAAATTGTATAAATGTCTGAATCTTAAAAAAGGAAATACACCTTTTAATGAATTAAAAAAAGCATTTAAGAGCACCATGTAGTTGTCACAGTTTAAAAAAAATTACATATATATGGCAGCTAGTATTTTGTGATTAAACATAATAAATTATTAATTTGTTTAAATACCTTACTTTTTGGCTCTTCAGTAATCCTAATCAATTAATGATCAATATATGTCCTTTCTCTAATTTAATAACCATGAAAAGAAAGCCTTATGAATTTGTGATTAAAAAAAATACTGTGTTAAAATGAAACAAAGTCAGTTTTTGAAAAAGTCACAATAGTCACCTTCTAGAGAAAGAAAACAAGAGAAGAAGGAAGGCCAGAGACTAAATGTGTGGTGCCAGCTAGGCTGTTACTACTTCTGTCTCATTCCTCTCAGATAAATAGCTCTTGAAATCCTTGGACCTCTTTTTTCGCTTAAAGTCTCTTGCCTATGTTGATAAAACATCCTTCACACTTATGCTCATGGGGCTTCCCAATATATTCTGCCTGAGATTAGTTCCTCTCTCTTTGACTGGAGCTTGTATTTTTAAGACAAATGTTTTTGCTCACCAATTCAGTGACCATTATTGGCCACAACGAAGTCAGATGTTGAGGAGATATTCTTAGCAGCAAAACTCTGAAAAAGAGGAACATCTGAGCAGCAACTATGGGTGTCTGTCCAACTCTGAGATTCTCTGTCAGTCGTTCTGGGAAAAGATTATTAATATATCAGAAAAATAGGAATTAAAAATAAATATTTTTGTTGCTGAAGCCCAAGGGCTTGCAGTTAATCTGGCTAAGGATAAGTTGAAGCTAATAAATTAAGGGTGTACTAAATTTTGAGGTTAAAAATAACTGCTGAACCTGGGGAAGCTAAGAACAAGGTGCTGAATTTTAGATGGTCTTGCATCATGGGGTATGGGGAAGGGAGCCTTTTCCAAATGAGGAACTGATAACCCAGTTATCTAGATGAAGAAACCCAAAGAGGCTATTTTGGAGCACACAAAAATAAGGAACATGGAACTGTGAAAGAAGAAGCAAGACCCTATGAAATCATCAGAAAACCCAGTGAGCAAACAGGAAGAATTAGCCAATTTGAACTGAGCCTGTGCAGGGGCGATGAACAACTAAGGATTGTACAAGCCAAGTTAAAAGTGATGCCTGTGTCACAAGATGGGGAAAGAAGAGAAAAGGGCTACATGTTACATACACTTTGGTGAGGAGGATTGTGAAGGAACAAGATTCTGGCTATCCTAGCACAGTAAGTCTGTTCCATCACAGCTTGCAAAAAGAAGCAATGTACACTTAATAAAATTTCTAGTTAGAATCCAGGTTCCTCTACACAGAGGAGTTAGAGTGACTGTGTGACATCTGGGTTCCAAATAGGGAACAGAGGCTAAAGATGTAACTGTTTTCTTCTTTATTTAATTTACATGTTGGAAAAATGAAAATTCTAGTTTTTATGTAAAATAAAAAACAATCCTAACAAGCTAACATCTTAAAATTTTCTTAGTTTCATACAAAGTTAGATTTTATACTGGTGTTTTGGATAGAAAGGAAAATCCTTTGCTCTCCCCTTCTCAGCCAATTATTCATTTCCCACTCTTCCAAGGTGGTATGGTCTGAGAAGAGGTGTGATCACTGCTTTCCTGGCCTATGCTGTGGTCTGTGGGTGACCACAAGCATTCTTTCCTCTCCTAGAACTGTGACCAGGGTCCCTGCTTCCCTGCGGTCATATGCTCCAATGTGCTAGTGGTTTCTCCTTGCCCTGGGACTGTGACGAAAAACTGAACACAGGCAGGGCAGCTGAGTGCTGCACCCAGTGCCAGAGAAGGGTCCCCTGTATTCTCATTCTGACCAGATGTCTGACCCCCTTACCATTTATGGGCTCAAGAGCTCCGGAAGCTGCCGCCGCCAATTCAGTGGCTTGCTGGGGCACAGCCTCTGCTGGATTGTACTGCATTCTCATCCTAGTGAGAAAGACCTTTCCTGCTGACCTTCTAAGTTATCTTGGGCTGGAAAATCGTTTTACCTCCTCCTTTTGTTGGTTCTGCCACTTCAGAATTAGTTTTGAGGCATTATTTTAAAGTTTGGAAGGGAATTTAGGAGAGCGTGGGTGAGTCCCTGCCTTTATTCCATCATCTTAGCTCTGCTTTCCCACTTCCCTCCCCCATCCATTTTTAAATACCAGACTCCTCCATTTATACATTTCTTTCTCTAGCCACTCTCACAAACTTGACAAAATCAGCTAATAATCTTTTTAATTAGGAGAGAGATCTCATACCCTTCTCAGTTCAGGGCTACAGCATGCATCTCTGTTGGATCACAGCCTGCTTCTACTAAAATAACCTGTTTCTATTAAAACCAGAGCCCAAGCTTTCTAGCTCTCCTGAGCCACAAGGAAGCCATCATTTTTTTATTTTAGAAATTCTTTATTTATACCAGTATGTGATATGAAGAAATTTCTATAAGTAGAAGCTGCAGATTTAAGCAAACTTTAGCTTCATTAACCAAGTTCCTTATGGTATCTGCTGTTTTCACTGCATTGATGATAATACTTTCCTCTCAGACACATAGATACCTTGTACTCTTGGACCTGCTTAAATGCTTTGCTGTTTTGTAAAATTCTCCATAATTCTGCTCAGGTGCCTTTCTACATAGTTTCTGCTCCTCCTGGGGTTGGTAACTCTCTCCTTGGCACTAAGCTTTTGCTTATTTAGATGTCAACAACTCTATCCATTTTAGACCTCAGAGGTCATCTAGAACAAAATTTTAGATCTTATGTGTTTGGCTGTATGTGCTGGGGAAAGGATATGTTGCATTCTTTGGTTTTATGGATAAATCCTGATGAATTCCAGAAGTGCTTGGGGGACTGAACGGTACACATTGTACATGTGCTCCTAGTTTCATTTCTCTCTTCTAGTAGCTGGTTAAGTGGAGCTAGGGTCGTAAGTGAGGAAACATTTACAAGAAATGAAGAATCAGTCATTGGTGGTTATAAAGTGTCCACGTATTAGCGGCTGGGATATGCTGACTGCCCAATGGATGCTAACTATGGATCCAACAACAAGTGATATAACTAACTGGAAGCAGATAGCAAGATATGAAAAATAGCCTATTTTATATATGGTCGCATAGAAGCCTGGAAGATAGAACAGATAAGATAGTACCTAGAAGTTAGAGTCACGCTGATCTACTGATTTGGGGAAGTTAGAATACTAAAGAAATCCTAAGACTTAGGCAAAGAGATGAACTAGGAATGAAAAATCTTGAGAAATAACTAGTTTTGTAATGTAATACAATTGTGTAATACCAGTTTCACATGGTTTCAGGATAGATGATGGTGGATGTTTTTTGTGTTATATTCTATCAAATATCAATGCAGTCTGCATGACTGCCACTGCAAATTTTGTTATAAAGATGCATAGTGCTTATGCTGATATTCTAGATTCAGATTATGAGTGGTATGCAGACTTTATAAAATAAAGATCAGTGAAGTATCATTATCCATGTATTACTTGTCAGTCAATAAACATTTATTAAGTGCCTACTATGTGCCCGATGGGGCCATCGCCAATTATCTTTCCATCATCGTCAGTCTTTCCACTGGCCTCCGATGATTCTGGAGGAGAGAGAGAAGCTGCTGACTTTGCTCAGCTCTGCCTAACTCAAATCCAACCCACAAGCAGGTTAAGACATCATGCTCGAGATGTCATTGATCTTCTTTGAGAACAAAGGACAAACAACGACAGGTACCCGGCACCCAGGAAATCCTGGGCAGCACCAAGCAGCTCTTTGTGGCTTAGTTCTCAGAGCCCACATGAGTATTCTAGAATCAGTGTCAAGCCAGGAAAGGGCACGCACAGAGAAGTGAGTTAAGTAAGTACAAAGTCCAAAGTAGAAATCTGATGAAAAAGCAGTCATGTTTGCATGACTTCTCATGTATAATAGGTATCACACAGCTTGCCTTCTCAGTGGGTGGGGGAGGCCTGAAAGGAAGGATGGAATTTGGAGGTAAAATGAAAAGGAAAAAAAACAACCCAAACACTATAAATAATTTGTTGTTGTTTTTGTTGAGGAATGTTAAGGGGTCCCCTGATCTTGTTTTTTTGAGTTGCTGCATATTTCATAAACAGTGGACCCTGAGTGTGCAGGAGGCCCTGAACATGTCAAGAATGAACTCAAAGTCCCCCCACCTCCCTGGCCCTCCAGATGACATAATTTGTCATTTGCACCCCAAATTGGACTCCCTGTGTGTCCTTTGGAATCAAGGTAGGTGCCAGTCAATCTGCACTAGGCTGAGAAATTGCTTGTATAGCTGGGACCTTGTAGATAAGCAGACCATCCTATCTTCACAGCTAGTGTGTTCCCAAGGGAAAAGAATGCAGCTAGCTTTTGTCATCTTCATTTTTCATGATTTCTCCTCCCCTGCCACTCCCATTTAGGTAGAGGTTTCTATTTCTCCTCCTTCCTTTGTCATAATTTTATAAATATGCAAGCTTCTGTTTGGATTGTGAACTCTTTGCTCTTATTTAGAATTTCATATGCAAGTTCATTTCTCTTGTAATAAACCTAGTTTTGACATAAGTTTTGTAAAGTTGGGATGGCTTGTTGACATTTTAAAAAGAAAGAGGTAGTTGAGGATAATACACCTACACACTCCTCTGTTGTCACCACATAGCTCTCAAAGTTCAACACTGTGGGTGCTCAAAACCCACCTGAAACAAAACCTTTCCAATCTTTCTCACTCCTTCATGTTTAAATAGTTTTTGCTTCTGGGATAATGGAGAGGAAAGTCATCTGAGAAGCAGCTAGGAGAAGTAAGTCGTCTGGAACACTTTCAGATATCTAGGTTGCTGAGGTATAGCTGGAGGAAGGGAGGGACTAAGCCACTGCTCCCAGGGGCAAGGGAGGAGCTCATCTATTTTTTGGCCATAGGGGAAGCAAAACATAGAGGTTTTGAAAAGCCCTGGTGACTCTGATTTTTAGCTTATCTAAGTCTAAGGATGAACAAAACTCAAATTGCTTAGTCTCTGTAGTTCTTTCACAATGTCTGGTCTCTGTAGTCCTCTTTATTATTTGTATAAGGATACCTTTTTGCTTCTTAAGAGATTTTCTTTCTGCAAGTGATAATCTTTCTCCCTCTGAGGAATGTAAATGGAATTGGTATATAGATTTTATACGTGCGTACTCACATTTATACATAGCCATATTAATAAGTAATGCTTTTTTTTTTGCTTGTTAGGATTTTTGTGTGGTAATTTATTTTTCCCTCCATGGGATCTGGGTTAACGTTCCCAAGGAAAAAAAAACCAGAAACATCTCTATATGTCCTGTTGTTCTTTAATAGAGAAAAAAATCCAAGGCCACTTTTCTGGCTTTTGCCAGATAATTTATGAGGTAGATCCCCCTGGGAAAACCAATATTAGAAAGACCAGAATTTAAGAAAGACCTTGAACAACCAAGTTGAGTCAAATGACACAGCACTTTTTTAATCTATAAGGCAAAGAAAACAGATGACGGGATGAAATTTTTATTTCTAAGTAAAATTATAATGTTTTTGCATCAATTGATTGATGTGCCTTATCTTTCTAGTGTTAATGCCCATATCACTCGGCATACATCCTTTTAAGTGCTTTTACCCTCTAAAACTAACTGAAGTCTTTATCTCTTTTCCTAGTATGTAAATAAATAATTCATAAATAGTATGACCCTTCATAAATGGGGCCCAAATGGCTCCATACCATCTAGCATCATAGATAAGACCCTCCATATCCCCTCTATTAGCTGACCTTGAGTAAATCAGAGACTATTCTACTTTCATACTCTCATACATTCCACAATATATTTTATCCAAAGATCCTAAATCATAGTTCCATAAGTAGAGGTAGCATATTATGACACCAATCACCATCCTGGAACCTCTAAAAAAAAAAAAGGAGGTGGCATATCTATCATGCATCAGAAAGAAAGAACCTTTCTTATGCAAAAAATAAACAGGTGTGAAGCTATGGTTGGAATTGCCACATTACTTCATTTTGGAACTAACATACTACCACATTAATTTGGAAGTGGATTTGGATTAGGTCAGTATCCCACTCTTATGTCCAGCCCTCCTGAGGTCTTGTTTGGTCACATGTAATATCCTTTGCTAAATTTCCTTTGAAAATGTAAGTCTTGTGTGTGAACCTTTCTCCTCCTCTTCCCTAGTACAGAACTAGGGTGCCACATAATCATTCATAGGGAGAAACATTTGCTGTCAAATGAAGGAAATGAAATGGGTAGGAGAAACTCTTCAAATTTCCTCTTCCTTGAATTAAAGAAACTACAATCTTAATTGCTGTGTTGAGTATCTAATTTAAGGCCAAAATGAAGATTCAATCCTTCTGGTCATCTCTGCTGTCCCCATCTGTCATCAGGAGCTAGTCCTCAGATAGTGATTGTGCTAGACGATGCTAAGTTCCATACCAGTAATACTGGTCTGGACTTAGACCAGCCTAGTAGTCATCAGTCTCAGGTTTGAATCTCATTCTACACATGGATGGCCCATAGGACCTAACATCATAGACAGGCTCCTTCTTGTTAGCTAACCTTGAATAAATCAGGGAACATACCAGTCCCATATTCTCATTCCTTTCAAGAAATTACTGTGACCCAAAACCTCAAAGTGTAACAGATAACATCTTGATTTTTATCAATCATTAATCTGGAGACACAGCAAAGGCAAGAGAATCTCTGATGGTACTTTTCCTATACAAAAAAGCAAAAGCTGTTAAACCATTGTTGAAGCTGCCATACCACCCCTATCTGGGGAACAAATTTGGATGTAGATTTATTTGGAAGTCCATAGGACTCCTCTTCTAACTACACCTGGAGGTGAAGAATATCCTTTAATACATTTCCTTCAGACTTAAGTCTTGGGCTTAGATTTCCTTTTTTTCCTCCCTGGTACCTTCTCCTATGGGAAGTTATATGACAATACACATAACCCCTTATTTGGAGATGCATTTGTACCAAATGAATGAATTTTAATGAGTGGGGGAAACTTCAAGTCTCCTCATTTTGAAATCTTTCTAACCCTGGGAGCCCTTATTTCATGCAATGAGTGGCCCCAAATTAAAGTCTCTCTCTATGGAAAAACCAGTATTCTTACCTTGTATCAATGGAAGGTAGAGATGATACTGATCAACATCTCCGCTGAAGACAGCAAATGCTTGACGCTTTAGGAGCATGGCTTTCTGCTCAAAACTTGAAAACAATTTTAAAGAACTGCTTTGCATATCTAAAATGAAAATGACAAGTAACCAGTACTTAGTGAAGAAATTTCTGTGGGATCTGGGTTAATGTTACATGTCATTGTAATAGTAGAATTACTAATACCATCAGTGCAAAATCATAATCCAACTAAATAAATGCACATGCCTACCATATCTTTATTTATTAAAAGTGAGTGGGTAGTTGGGGAGAATATAAGGATAGTATCAAATTCTAAGGTTTTATTTTTCTGAGGAAATCTTTATATGAAGTTTCTTTTCAAGCTGAATATTAGGAACTTTCTAAATACTGCTAAGTTGAGACATTTCAAGTCTGAGAAATGAAGAAAATGTCAAAGTAGTCTAGGCTAGAATCTCTAAAAAAAATTGTGCTTTTAAATTTAGGCTTGGTTATAAAAATTTAAGTCAAGATTCCAAAATTGGAGGCAAGATCCTGTGTCTAAAACATTAAAAAATAAAATAATAAAATTATGTTTGAATAACATAATACTTACTCATTAAATCTTTAAACATTGTTTTTTCATGTGTCAGAAGATGGTCGATGATGGACCTCCAACTAAAGATGGTAAAATAATAAGATTAAATGTAAAACTGAGAATCTAGTTAGAAGCATAAAAAAATATTAATTTAAAACTTTTCCAAGTAAGGTTAATGAAGATACAAACAAAGAAAAATACTTGTGAATTTAAAAAAAAAATCACAAAGCAAAGGTTTAAGACTATCAAAGGGAGAGAAAAGTCATTCGTTAAATTAAACCAAAGAAAAGAATATATGATTGGCAAATTTTTAGATTTTAATTTATTTATTTGATCATTTTTGTTTATTTATTTATTTATTATTTATTTAATTTATTTGTGTTTGTTTGTTTGTTTGTTTATTGGCTAGGCAATTGGGTTAAGTGACTTGCCCAGGGTCACACAGCTTGTAAGTGTTATGTGTCTGAGGCCAGATTTGAACTCAGGTCCTCCTGACTCCAGGGCTGGAGCTCTATCCACTGCAACACCTACCTGCCCCTACTTAGATTTTTATTATTAACTCTGTCTTTTTCTAGAGCTTCCACCAAATAAACCAGCCTCTTTATGATGCTTTTTGCTTACCTATTATGAAACATTGGATTAGTGGTGGAGTTCCACTTGCCAGTGGTCTCTAAGGTTTCTTCCAGGGGTAACTACAAGACTACTGTATAGAGGACTATTTTAAAAGAGTCACTGAGACCCCAGAGGGAGGTCACAGAAGAGTTTAAAAGGCTCTCAGAGACCCAGAATATCATAGTTCTTCCTACACATGGCATCAAAAGCTAGAAGGAAACTTGAAGACTTCTTTGCCAGATAATTTCAGTTTATGCTGAATTTATTTGATAGGCATACTTTTTCCTCTTATGATTAAAGTCAATTCAACAATGTAGTACTCCAGCTGCAAACTTCAGGCTGCCCTGTAATTTCCTCTCTTTAAGGTCACCTGCTATCCTGAGACTGACAAACTTTCAGCTTTTTTAGTTACTAATGAAGTATCACTTCTCTAGATGTGAGATGCCTGGAAGGATCAGGGGCAGGGGTCAGAAAGGAGTAGATAGGGTTGGGGAAAGAGGTGAGATCATTAACATAAATTAAAACCTACCTACTACATAAATAACAACCAAATACTGTGTGGATGAGAGACAAAATATGCTCTAAATATTATAATTACTAGTGAGCTGAATATCATGGTGACCAAAATTAAAACATTCTCTAGGAATAAAATGTCCTCCCCAATGGGATGAAATAACCCTTTCATATACTAGAATAACTCTCATGCTATGAAAAACCAAATTCATTTTGTTAATTACAAGTAGCATGTTACAATTTATTTACTATTAGTAGATATCACAGATATAGGAGAGATTATCACATCACAGATGAGATTATTTTGATTTTTAAATTAGGGTGTATTATATTTAGAAAAACATTTCTTACTGAACACAAGAAGTATCCATCTGAAAAAAACCAGGGTCCAAATATAACTCCAGGACTTCTTTTTTCCAGGCTCGTTTTGTATAGGCATAACTACTCAGGGAGCTGAGTAGTTGGGCACCAGCTCGGAAGCTAGGGATGTTGTAGGTACTATATGGGAGCGGGTGGGGAAAGGAAGAAAGGGAAAGATTGAGTTCAAAGACTGTCTGGAGAACATCAATTGACATATTTATCCACCCCTCCCCACACCTATATTTTCATCTAAATTTGGAAGGGATGGGAGGGGGCAATGATGGTGGAAGGAAGAAGAGAGAGAATTATATTACCTGTGATTTCGTAAATAAGGAAAAACATAATACAGCAAACGTGAAATTAATGGCACAGCTTTCTCCTTCTCATCACTGCGATAAATCACGTCCAAGAGACATGCTACAATCTTAAGGGAAAAAAAAACAGCAAATGGAACACAGCTCCTACCACACATCCCAGAAATGTCACCCAAGACATTCTAATCATAAAATTTCCAAGTATGATTTTTTGTCAAGACTTTCAGTGTGGTACAGTGAAAAAAGCAAAAGTACCCTGATAAATCGTTGCACTTGTATAGACCTCTAATTCCTCATCTGCAAAATGAATGGGCTAGATTTGTTGTTGTTTGTCCTTTGTTTTCACAGAGGACCACGGCATCATGGAGGTGATGACATGCAAGTAACTGGATTTAAGTGAGGGAGGGCTGTGCTAAGTCACCAGCCTCACTTTCTCCTCCTGAGCCTTCTGGGTTGAGTGGCAAGATATTATAGATCAAAATGACTGGAGATGGCTCTGGATATAGTGGGAGACCTTGGCTTTTTTAAGCTGAAGTCTTTAACAGGTCTCAGTTTTACTGAGGCAGTGCCCAATCAGTGATTAAGGCCAGATAAGAAATAACCAATGAATGGTCCCTTTTACCTAATTTAAAAAAAAATCAATCTGGATGGGGAAGATCCTCAAGGTTTCTGGCCATAACAGAAACAATTACTATTTATATTCACTCTGAGCCATCAGAGCTGGGACCTGTTGTTGGCCAATCAATGAGAGCCAGAGTGAATTGGTTTAAGGCAGGGATGCTACTTAAAGTCCCTTTTCAATTCTAACATTCTGTGATCATCTAGTTTACTGCCACATGCTTTTGAAGCTGCAAAGAAAATACTGGTTTTACTTAACTGATTCAGTGATTTAAGACAGTATTCCGTGGAACCTTGATCAGAATAAAGGAATTATGAGAAAATTTCATTGACAGTAATGACTGGCAAAGGGTGGGTCACTCAAGAAACAAAACAACCATGGCCTTGGCCGTGAACTATTATCCCTGTGGTATAGCGGGGGCCAACCCTAGTGTTAGGTATTTTTTTACCATCATAGATTTAGAGCTGGCAGGTTTTCCTTTGAATCATACAAATCTATGAACTAAAAGACATAGAAGCATTCTGGTCCAACCTTTTCATTTTACAGATAAGGAAACTGAGGCACAGGGAGGTTAAAAAACTTTTCCAGTGTCACACAGAGTAATGATTGTTTGAGGTGAGGTTTGAACTCGTCTTCTGATTCCAGAAAACAAGTGCTCATTCCATTCTATCACTCTGCTTCTACTGCCACAAGTTTGAGAGAGTTATATCCTTTGTACACTGAAGCCCTATTCTGGTGTCCCTCACATAATTTTTTTTCTTAAAGACCATGCGTTAAACCCAATTCACTCTGGCTCTCATTGGTTGGCCAACAACAGGTCCCAGCCTTGATGGCTCAGAGTGAATGTAAATATGAATTGTTTCTATTTTGGCCACAAATCCTGAGGGGCTTCCCCTGCCAGATTGATTTTTTTAAAAAAAATTACATAAAAGGCCATTCTTTTGCTCATTTCTTCCTAGCCTTAATCACTGAATGGGTGTTGCTTCAGTCAAAGTGAGAACTCAGAAAGACCTTAGCTTAAAAAGGTTAACATCTCCCAGTGCATCCAGACCATTTCCAGTTATCCTGATCTATATCTTGCCACTGGACCCAGATGGCTCTGGAGGAGAAAGTGAGGCTGATGACATTACACAGCCTTCCCTCACTTAAACCCAATTCACTTGCAAGTCATGGCATCACCTTCCTGATGTCATGGTTCTTTTCAAGAACAAAGACAAACAACAACAGCCTCAAATTACAGATCCACTTATTCTCTAATATTTTTCTTCATTAGGCTCCCTGTCCCCTCTATTCTATTCCAAAAAATTTCTCCCTTTATCCTGGGAGTATTCTGTAAACCCAGACAATCATTTCATAGGTTCCGCCAATTGTTCCAAAATATTCTATAACCAAATTAGCTTGGTAACCTCTGACTTAAGACAATCAGCACCACCCTTCTCTAAAACAAATATCCATACTGAGAAATCAAATGTCTTTACCTCTGCAAGGAGTGAGAGAGCATGCACACTGTAAACTGAGGGGGCAGATGCAGATACCATTGATGAGGGTGTTGCTGCTGCATCTATATGTAAAAAAAAAATTTGTACTTTCATTTACAATGGATATCATAACTTTGTTGTCCAAAAAAATCACATAAGCTTGAGTTAAGTTAAAATCTTTTCACCTTCCCAAAATGACTTTATGTACACATAAGAGTTTATTGTTCATCTCTCTGATAATACATACATATACAAATAACTAAGAAACTGAATGCTTTCTGACAGTTAGAATAAGACAATCAAGGTTTAGTAAGCTTACTTTTTCATGTTTACTTAAAAGAACAATGCATTACCAGCATAGATTGGACAAGATGACCCTCTGAGGTAATTTTCAACGCTAAGATTATGTTTAAAAACTGGAGAGACATACCATTTTGAAGTCTCATTATATATCTGGAGGCTTTCTGTGATTTCTTTCAATTGGCCTTTGTTTTCTGCATTCAGCAAACAAAATTAGTGATTTTCTTATACTATGTCTCATTATGGTCTTCAAATTTTTTGGCTAGTGTTCTTCTAGGAGAATCTTTAAGTTGTATCTTGTCTATATGATCACCGTGTTTTGTTTGATATCATGTTTTCCTTTAATGTTACTGCTTTTTGCTTCTCTTTTTCTAAATTGTCCTTAACTTCTGTATATTTGTATTCTCAGTCTGACCTTTGTTTCTTTTGTGAGACTTGCCACCATAGAGTCAAGTGTTTCTATTGTGCCAATTCTTTCTGCTAATTAGGTCATAAATACTGGTTTCAAATTTTATTTCTCTTTTAAATCATTCAGCAACATCTTGTTATGGTTCAATTCTCTCTTAGGAATCCATAGGTTCCAGAAGTCAGCAAATGTTGATTCATTTTCTTTTGTCTTGCAATATTTATTATTTAGATGCCTTGACTCTTGTAGTGGATCTGCAGGCCATATTCTCTTCTGTTATCTTAACATATCTTAACCCCATTGTTTATCTTTTATACGAGTCTTTAAGTTTTCTTTCTCTTGAGATCTTTTATGATTCCAATCTTTTCTCTCCTTATATTCCTCTATTGCTCACTTTCTGACTCCTTTCCCTTTGATTGCAGTTTCCCTAAAAGCCATCTTAATCTCTTCTCATGCTAAGCAATTCACATTTCCCCAGCCTTAGCTTCTGAACCTAAACAACTTCTAGGGAAACAGAATTGGTCCTAAATGAATGCTGGGATCTTTGCTTCAGTCTGTCTGTCTGTGACACACACACACACACACACACACACACACACACACATGTCCTATCCCAGTTCCCTCTGTTCCACAGTTCTCTAGATGAGTACTATGGTAGCACAGACTGCTGCCACACTGCTGCCCTAGCCACACCGGGAGGAGGGAGTAGTAGAGTTGTTCTCTGTTACAAGCCCATAGGTCAGCTTGTGCAGCCTTGCCTACGTGATAGAGGAGAGGAAAGGGGTGCTGAGTGAGCAAGTTAGGGGTTATGGATTAGCCTTGTCTGCTGTTGCTTCATTCACTTGATACCTCTTTGGGGTTCTTGGTGTCCTAAACCATAGAGACAGATAATATTGCTTATCTCATGTATAGTTCCTATTTTGGAGACATTTCAGAGGTTGTGAAAATCATAAAAAATGTCTTGCCCTTCATTTTGTTAATCACATAGTCTCACTGAATATCTATCTTGTTTTGTGTCCAATATTTAATATGTTAAAGATGTTACAGTGAGACTGTATATAGATACTGCCCTATGCATCAGTATAGGGAGTATACAAACTAATGAAACCGGCTCCAGTTCAGTTTTAAAATGTCATATTTACTCTGCAAGACATAGGATCACAGGATCATAGATTAAAGGCTGAAAGAGACCTTTGAGCTTATCAAATATAACCCCCTCATTTTATAGATCAAGAATCTGAGGCCCAAGGCTAAGTGCTATGTCCAAGGTCACATAGGTGGTAAAGAAATTTGAACCCAGGTCTTTAGATTTCAGACTACTGTTTTTTCCATTGTGTCATGATACCTTAAACTATAAGCTTGATTATAAAAGCAATGTAGAGACCAACCAAGATGGAGGAGTAGAAAGTAGCTGTACAGCTCAACTCCTCCAACAGTTTCAGATGAGTGCCAGACCAAGAAGTGATCAGAAATCAAAAGAGAAACCACAGTGGGTCAACTTTCCACACAAACCATAGGCAAGTGACCAGGTCTGGGAGGGCTGGGATCTCAGAGCCAGTTTCCTGGGAGTTGGGAGGGGCATTACCATGTTGCTCTAAACCAGGAATGAAGATCATGTATCGAGACTTCAGGAGCGGAAAAGGGCTATAGTGATATCTCCCTAAACCCAGAAAGGGGAACTAGAAGCCACACCCTGGAAATGAATGAGGACCTGTGGTTCTAAGACTCTAAAGAAGAGAAAAGATTTCAGAGACAGAACCTAGACACAGAAGACTGAGGAACAGACTTCTTCCCAAAGTACACAGATCCTAGCCCTAAAAGAAAGCCCCAATTTATGAAGTAAGGCTGGAAGAAGTCAACAACAAAAAAATTAAAAGCTAGTATGTTAGGGATACCCAAGACACAAACCCAGAAGAGAATAACTCCAAAACACTACCTGCCAAGCAAAGCCTCAGAGAAAAACACAACTTGACCACTAGATCAGTTGGAATTCCAAAAGAAATGATTCCAGAACAAAAAAGGAGTTAAAATGATATTAACTGAAAGTAATAAGAGGGCTGTAGAAAAGAGTTGGAAAAGAAATGAGAGGTATGGAGGTGACTTACAGAATTGCCAGTTTAGCACAAAAGTTACCAAACCTTTCTCCAAGTAATAGGCTTTCTGAAAAGTAGGATGGACCAAACAGAAGTAATGACTCCATGAGACAATAAGAAATATTAAAAGTCAAATGGTTAAAAAGTTAGGAAAAAAAGATATAAGGTATTTCATATGAAAAACAACTCAACTAGAAGACTAATTAAGGAGAGATAATTTAAGATAATTAGACTATTTGAAAGCCATGACCAGAAAAAAAAAAAAGGGCCTAGAAATCATACGTCAAGAACTTAGGAAAGAAAACTGCCTCGAGGGCAAAGTGAAAAAAATAGAAAGAATCCACCTCTTCAAAGAAATTTCAAAATAAAAACTTCTGGGAAAATCATAGCCTAAATCCAGAGCCCAAATCCAAGTCACATTAAAAAAAAATACTGCAAACAGTTAAAGTACTGAGGAACCATAGTTAGGATAACACAAGATTTAGTATCTAGTACTAAAAAGAAGTGTAGAGCATGGGACATAACATTCCTAAAGGCAAAAGATATAGGCCCATGAGCAAGAATAATTTACCCAGAGAAACTGAGTATAATCTTTCAAAGGAAAGATTGAAAAAAATTTATTTTTTTCAGACTTTGATTTTATTCTAGCATTCCTTGTTGTCTCATGGAGTTATTAACTTCTAATTTCCAAGAAATCTGTTACTTGATTAAGGTTTTGTAAATTCTATACTAAACTGTTCCTTTCTTTGCTCAAGAGCTCTCGTTTCATTTATTTATTTCATTTTCAATTCTTGCCTCACTTCTTTAAGGAATTGTATAGTTTGTGGAAAAATCTATGATTTTGCCTAAGGCTTTCTCTGTAGAAAATGAAGAGTCATTTTATTAATCTGTGTAGCAAGGTGACATGTAGATGGATCCTGTTTATACCTACCATGCAAATCTTCTTCAGTATCACATTCATCTAAAGAGATCTGAGGCTGGGCCTTCACTTCCAAGTTTCTGCTTAGCCAGCTAGTTTGTTCCAGAGAAGAACCAGCTATATTTCCCACAGCTTCCAGGACTTTTTGGGTGATGTCCTGAAAAGTAATCAGTGGAAATAGAAGTGAAAAATAAGTTACTGGCAAAAAGTTCAGTGTCCAAATTAGCCAGTCATGTCAGAGTAGTCATATCAATACTCTGGCAACTATGCTGTATACTATTATTTGAAGATATTGCTTTTAAAACTTCTTGGGTACTCTGGCTTTTTGTTGGTAATGTACCTTTCACACATAGTACAGAAAGCAAAACTAAATAAGTGTGCAGACAGAAAGTACTACCAAATTATTTAATAATTTAGTCATGTTTTCAAGCCAAAATATAGCTTAGAAGAAAATCATAACATAAAAAACTGGGGAACAGTAAAGATGGAATATACTATTTTAAGTATCAAAAGTACCTGAAAATACAATGATAAACTATTGTCAATCTGAATTTATGACCAAGAAGTAATCAAGAATATTCAGTATATTAATAAAACAACATGAAGCTAACATTTACATTGCTTAATTTAATATTTTAATGGAATGTTTGGTAGAACATTTAAAGCTTAATGACTAAAAAGTTTCCTCTGGAGAGAGATTTATTTCCTTTCTTGTTTTTTTGGTTGTTTGTTTGTTTTTGTGTTTTTTTTTTTTTGCTAGGCAATGGGGTTAAGTAACTTGCCCAGGGTCACACAGCTAGTAAGTGTTATGTGTCTGAGGCCACATTTGAACTCAGGTCCTCCTGAATCCAGGGCTAGTGCTCTATCCACTGCGCCACCTAGCTGCCCCTCCTTTCTTGTTTGTATTAGCTTTCAGAGGTGAAAAACTGAAAATATATATAAAAATGTTATCTGCAAATTATTTGCAGTGTATAATTTCACTTCTCTCTGATCTAATTAGAAGCATCTGGTAGTGTAGTAGATAGGTTCTGGAGGAAGATATGAGTTCAAATTCAGCCTCAGACATTGCTTACTAGCTGTGTGATCCTGGGCAAGTCACTTAACCTGTCTGCCTCAGTTTTCTCAACTGTAAAGTGGGAATAATAATAGCAACTATCTCACAGGGTTGTTGTGGTGATCAAATTAGATAACATTTGTAAAAAGTACTTAGCACAGTACCTGGCACATAGTAGATGCTATTATAGATGCTTATTTACTTTCTCTTTCCCTGCAATCTAAAATTAATATGCTAGAAGATAGAATTATCATTCCACCTAAAATATGTCATAACTGATGATTAAATCCATATGAAACATTATATACTACCCCCAAAGGCAAATGATTTTTGTAACAACATGCTGTGGATTACGTGGGCAAAACAGTAACAAAATACTTTTCAATGAATGTACTTTCTGTCATAATTAAAAGTAATGGAGGAAGTTCAAATTAAGAGGATGTATTTTTCAAGATCAGTTTCTACCCATGAGAACACTATATCTTATGAGATACCCTGGCAATCTGCTAATGACAGCGAAAGACTTCTAGGCTAGGAGTCGGCTAAATTTTTCATTTACATACCTGTAGGTCTTTCTGATCCTTCTTGCTTTCCAGGTTAGGCGTTCTTGTCACAAAATCATTGAGCATACTATTGAAAAACAATTCACTCCAAGTCAACAACATAAACATTTTTGCTGGTATGAAATATCCCCCAGTGAGAAATACCATGACAATTTAAACATCCTGATTTGATACCTGAGGAGCAGAAAGTATCCGGGTGGTGCTAGGTTCAATTGTACAGATTCCTTTAACACTCCTAACAACGAAGGGAAGTTTTCCTGTAGAACTGAGACAGAGAGCCTGTTTAAAAATAAATCAAGATATAACAGAATTTGAGAGTTAGAAGGGATATCCGTGATCATTTGGTCCAACCAATACACCAAAAGAATCTCCATTATTATGTAACTGACAAATGGTCTTCCAACCTCAGCTCAAAGAATTACAGGAAGAAGCCATCATCAAGACTAAATTGGACTTTTTGCAACTTCTACCCACTGCTCCTGGTACTGCCCTCTAAGGCCAAGTAGTACAACTCTAATCCTTCCTCCATATAACAGCCTTTTAAATACTTGAAGACAGGTACTTTGTTCTCTGTGAGTTTTTTCTTCTCCAGGATAACCACTTCCAATTCCTTCAACCGATAATTATATGACATGAACTCAAGGATCATCTTGAGTTACTCTCCTCTGAACACTCTTCCATTTATTAAAATCCTTAAATCCTAATGCTCAGAACTTTGAGAACAGTGGGATTATCATCTCCCTATTCCTGAAAACCCTGTTTCTCTTAATGTAGCCAAAGATAGCATTAGCTTTGCAGCTGCTACATCACACTGCTGAGTCATTTTGTGCATGAAGTCCACTAAAATACTGAGATCTTTTTCAAAGGACCTGTTGCCTAACCATGCCTTCTCCACCTTGTGCAGTTACTTTTTTTTTCCTACCCAAATGTAAGAATTTATATTTATCCCTACAGAACTTCATCTTAGATTCTGACACTGTCATACAATGTGTTAGCAATCCTTCCCATCTTTGTGTCACCTGCAAATCTGATAAACATGCAATTTATGCCTTTATTAAAGACACTGATAAAAACAAAAAAGAAAATAGCACAGGACTAAGCACAAATTCCCCAGGGCATTCTGCTGGAGATCTCCTGCCAAGCTGATACTGACAATCATGATACCTCTTTGAGTTGAGCTATACAACCAGTTCTGATCCATCTAACTGTATTAAAGTCTAGTCCATAATGTTCCACCTTCTATACAATATAAGATACTTGATACATGACATCCTTTATCAAAATCTTTGCTAGAGTTTAATATGATTATATATATATAGCCTATATCAGAATGCTTGCCATCTTGGGGAGGGAGAAAAAATTTGGAACTCAAAATCTTTTAAAGTGAATGTTGAAAACTATCTTTATGTGTAATTGGAAAAAATAAAATACTATAAAGTGAAAAAAAATCTTTGCTTGCATCTGGGCAAATTTTATTTAGTAAACAAGCATGTCCCTCATCTACTAGCTTAACACTAGACAGAACATGGTTAACAATCATGAAACAAAATGAAAAGGAAAGGTATCTTTTCATTTTCTTGTCCTTTACCCTCAAATACAATATGTGCAGCAACAATAAGACAGTATAGGTAAAAAATACAAGAACCTAGCTTAGCCTCTAACTAGCTGTGTTATTTAGCACAAGTCAGTTCACATCTCTGGTCTTCCATTTCTTCTTTTGTAAAATGAAGAGCTTGGATTGATGATTGACAAGGTCTCTCCTGAAGCTAAAATTATAGTTCTGTCACGAGACTTCCATTTCTAGTTATTATGAAAAGCTATGCAGTTCCAATCCAAAATATAGTGATGAAAGACTACAGAAGACTGGAGAGGTTATGAAGGAATTTGAAAAGCCAAACAAGTCCTTGTTTCTGCAGATGTAACTGTGGCAGATGAAGAAAAAAAGAAACTACCATCTATTCCAGAATCTGGTCTGAAAAGGTAAAAGACTTTTGTGGTACTTAAGGTCAAATGCCTAAAGAAGGTGGCCATATTAAAAAAAACTTTGTAAGATATAGAGGAATATTATCTATGAAAGAATTAAAGCCTGCCATAAGGAATACTGATAGAGATATAGAAGTGAAATTTGACTGATTAGAATGGCACAAAAATCTGGCAGCTACTGTGTACCTGCTGAATACAAATTATCTTTTGTGATCAGAATTAGAGGTATCAATAATGTTAGCCCAAAGGTCTGTGAAGTATTAAGACTTCTCTATCTTCACCATATCTCTGATGGCACTTTTGTTAATCTCAATAAGGTTTCAATTGACATACTGAGCATTGTGGCACACCTGAAATCTGTGAATGACTTTAATTTACAAATGTGGTTATGGCAAGATCAAGAAATAGAGAATTGCCTTGGCTGATAACACTCTTATTGTAAAATCTCTTGGTAGATAAGGAGTTATCTATACGGAAGCCTTGAGCCATGAGAGGTACACTGTTGGCAAGCATTTCAAAGCTGCCAACAACTTCCTGCGGTTCTTCAAACTATCTTCTTTGTGGGACAGAATGAAGAAAAAGTCTATACATCTTGTGGAAGGTAGAGATGCTATTAATTGGAAGGCTAGATGAAAAGGCTTATTAAGATAATGAACTAAAGGTGTCTACCATGATTATTTCTCTAATGGTCTATTAATAAAAATTCCTGTGATTAAAAACAAAACAAAACAAAAAGCCAAAAAAGATTTTATATTTGATCCTGGAAGTAATAATTGGAAGTCTTTGGAGTTTATTGAATTAGAGAGGGAAGGGTGACATGGTTAGACCTGTACTTCAGGAAAATCAATTTGACAGCTGAGTGGAAGATGGATGGACTGGAGTGGGGAGAGACTTGAAGTAGGAAGACCAGCTATAAGGAATCAGGAAAATTTCCCAAAATCTGTAAGTCAGACACTTAAGGCAACTAGTCCAGAGAAATTTGCAATAGCCATCAGTATGTTTTATTTTAATTCAGCAAATGTTTAAGTACCCACTATGTGAAAGAGACTGTATTAGGTCCTAGGGATACAACCCTATTCTCAAGAAACATGCATGCACATAGCTATGATACAAGCTGGAAAGCATGTTGGACTTGAAGTGATAAAAGAACTGAGTTAGAATACTAGTTCCAGCATTTAATAGCTATGGGACCATTGAGGGTAAGTCATTTAACTTGTCTGAATTTCTGTTTTATAGTTTACAGTCTCACCTGTAGAAATGATGATATCATCTTACAAGATTATTAAAAAAAATAAAATGACACGAAAAGTATATTGGACTATATAAATGTCATCTCTTACCATCACTATTATTAGGAGATTAGGCTGGAAAGACAGACTGGCTTCAGACTAGGGAGAGCCTTGAATGACAGAATCAGAAGTTCATACTTTATTCCTTATTTCTTCTCCCGGCTTTGCCTTTGACTTTCTGGACTTCATCATGCCTCAGTTATTGTTTCCCTCGTGAACTTCACTCAGCACCTGACATCTCCTCACTCTGGAATATCCCTTCCCCATGCTGGCCTCCTTCTTCCATTGGTGAATTTGTTCTAGGACCCACTGTTTTGGGGACTGGCCAAGATTGACCATGCTTTATTCTCCACCTCGATGTGCTTCTGACTTTCTAGAGTTTGCCTCCATGCCCAGCTGCCTTTCCACCCTGGAATGCCTGCTTCCCATTTTTCAGCTCCACTTTGTGTTATCTTTCCTGGTTAGAATGTAAGCTCCTGGGGCCGGTAGGTGGTGCAGTGGATAGAGCACTGGCCCTGGAGTCAGGAGGACCTGAGTTTAAATCCAGCTTCAGACACGTAACACTAGCTGTGTGACTCTGGGCAAGTCACTTAACCCCAATTGCTTTGCCAAAAAAAAAAAAAGTAAGCTCTTTGAGGGAAGAAACTGTTTTCTTTTGTATTTGTATCCCCAGTACTTAGCACAGTGCCTGACCCACAGTAAGCCATTAATAAAGGCTTGTTGCCTGCCTTTATTTTATAAGAAGTAGGGAGCTACTGAAGGTTCTAAGAAGAGGAATGCAGAAGAGAAAAATAAATAATGAGCACATTGTAAGAATATTAAAAATGAATATTAATATTATATAGAGGACATGAAAAGGTGCAGGGGGAGTGTCTGTGAGGAGGGGACAAGCAAGATGCACCAGAAAATCAATGAACAACAGGATTAAAAGATGTCAACAAAGAACTGTATGATGGTTAAGAGAAGACAGACTGGTCATGCAGAGAGGGTGAGTCATGGCAGGTAGACTGCCAGCTTGCTCCATTGATACTCCGAGAATGTCAAGAGAAAGCAAAGAAGGATCCTAACACATTAGATGGCCTCCCAGAAGTGAACCTATGAGAGAACATGGATAAAAGTCACACAGGATGAGAAGGCATGGATGGGTTATAATCTGTATTGCTGAAGGTATCTTCCAAATAAATGAGATCAAAGAGACATTTCAGGATAAAGTAATTAATTATTCATTACACTGCTATCACCACTTTGCCCAAGCAAGGTCTTTTTGAAAATAGATTATTTTTTTAAAAAAGGTGTTTTTTTAAAATAGATGGAGAAAAATCTGTAGATGCTGGATTAAGCACTTTCTCCGAGATGAACATGCCTTTTTTTCTAGTCTTTCTGTAATTAACAAACCAAAGTTGAGGCTCACATAAGACAATAGCAGATATTTTACGTAGTACTTTCTGGTTTAGAAAGTGCTTTACTCATATGGTCTTGTGAAGGCTTATGGAAACAAAACTTTATAATAAAAACTAATTTTTTTTCTCTATTCTTATAAGTGGCATTTCTAATAAGCATTTTCGTAGACATATTTTGGCCTTTTACTTAATTCATTTGGTCCTCAGTTTCCTCTTCCATAAAATAACAAAGTACCTTTCAGTCACTGGATCCTACGTTCCTTTTTAAAAGAACACTACATTAGGCCAGGCCTTATAACAAATATTACTTGACTGTGTGTTAGCATACACCACAAAAATAGCAGCTTAAGTCTCTAATGAGGGAAAATGAAATCATCTGCCTTGTCTATGCTTGGAGAAGCAATGGAAATATCATTTGGATAATCTCCAAGCCAAGACTCTAAATTAGGAAATAAAGTCATACTTACTACTAGATGTTAGTGTAATAGAGTCTGTGACTTGGGAATATCTGATCAAGAAAATTACATAAACTAAAAACTCAATTACCTTTGAAGGTAAGTGTAGCTGAAATGCAACACAGGAATATCCACTAGAGATGATTTCTGAAAATAAACACAAAAAATTACTGTTATTCAGTAGAAAATAGAGAGAAATAATTTTCAAATACAAGGAATGTGATATTCACATATCTTGTTAAATAAGAAAAATCACACTTCACGTATCATTTCATAACTAAATTCAATAAACATAAATTAAGCATACCATATGTATGGTAGGACATTGGTTTCTTGAGACAGCTTCCCTGACCCTGACACTGTTTCCTTCACCCACACAATCTGATTGACCTGAGATTTCTGGATGCTGCTTCCTTATCTAGGGACATAAAAGGTCCCAACCTTGTGTAGTCAGGTCCTCTCAGGCTTATTGGGTGCTCCAGAACACACAAGTTGTTGTACCCTGATGATTGACTAACAAGACATGTTTTCAGATAGAGATGAAGGGAACCTCATTCAGAGAAGCTAAGTGTCCTTATATCCTTGTTGCATATTCTTGCTGTGTTATGTCAGAGTAAACCTTTTTTGTTAAATCTTGTGAGTACCTGATTTCATCCCAACATCAAACTAACAGGGTGCTGGCTGAGAGCCAACAATGGTGCAAGGCATTGTGGCAGGCAAACAAAGACAAACAAAATATTCCTTCTTATAGTCTCTTTAAGAAAATTAGAAATGTCAAGGGAACATTTCATGTAAAAATAGGCATGTTAAAGGCAAAAAGGTAGGGACTTAACAGAAGCAGAAGAGATTAAAGAAGAAGCAGCAAGAATAGACAAAAGAACTATACAAGAAAGATGCTTAACATTATATATAACCATGATGGAGTAGTTACTGATCTAGAGCCAGACATACTGAAGAATGAAGTCAAGTGGGCCTTAGGAAGTATTGCTAACAATAAGGCAAGTGGAGGTGAAAGAATTCCAGCTGAGCTATTTAAAATCCTAAAAGATGATGCTGTTAAAATGCTGCACTGAATATGCCAGCAAATTTGGAAAACTCAACAGTGGCCACTGGATTGGAAAAAATCAGTTTATATCACAATCCTAAAGAAGGGCAATGCCAAAGAATGTTCAAACTGCTGAACAATTACACTTATTTCACATACCAGCAAGGTTATACTTAAGATTCTGCAAGTTAGGCATCAGCAATATGTGAACTGAGAACTACCAGAAGAGCAGGCTGGTTTTCAAAGAGGCAGAGGAACTAGAGACCAAATTGCCAACATTCATTGGATTATGGAGAAAGCAAGGGAGAATGAGCACATTGTAAGAATATTAAAGAGAAAACATCTATCTCTGCTTCATTGATTACACTGAAGCCTTTGACTGTGTAGCTCACAACAAAATGTAGCAAGTCCCCCAAGAGATAGGAGTACCAGATCATCTAACTTGCCTACTGAGGAACCTGTGTGCGGGCCAAGAAGCAATAGTCAGAACTGAACATGGAACACCTGATTGGCTTAAGACTGAAAAAAGAGTACAGCAAAGCTGTATATTTTCACCTTATTTATTTAACTCATATGCAGAGAACATCATGTGAAATACCAGACTGGATGAATCAAAAGCTGGAATTAAGATTGCTGGGAGAAATACCAATAATTTCGGATATTCAGATGATGCCACTCTGATGGCAGAAAATGAAGAAGAATTAAGAAGTCTCTTGATGAGGGTGAAAGAGGACAGTGTAAAAACTTTAAGTTTAACATAAAAAAAATTAAGATCTTGGCAACTAGTCCCATCACCTCCTGGAAAATAGAGGAAGAAGAAATAGAAGCAGTTTCAGATTTTATATTTTTGGGTTCAAAGATAGCTGCACATGGTGATATGTGCACATAGCTGCAGCCATGAAACAAAAAGACAATTCCTCCTTGGAAGGAAAGCTATGGCAAATCTAGACAGCATACTAAAAAGCAGAGACATCACCTTGCCAACAAATGTCTATATAGTCAAAACTATGGTTTTTCCAATTGCAATGTATAGCTATGAGAGCTGGACTGTAAGGAAAGCTGAGTGCCACAGAATCAATGCTTTCAAATTATCATGCTGGAGAAGACTTTTGAGAGTCCTTAGGACAGCAAGGTGATCAAATCAATCAATACTTAAAAAAAATTAATCCAGGTGATTCACTGGAAGGTCAAATAATGAAGCTGAAGCTTAAATACTTTGGTCACATAATGAGAAGATGGGAATCATTGGAAAAGAGCCTGATGTTGGGAAAGACTAAAGGCAAAAGAAAAAGGGGACAGCATAGGGTGAGATGGATAGATAGTGTCATGGAAAGGATAAACATGAAC
The DNA here is from genome assembly GCF_003287225.1 of Phascolarctos cinereus. Lineage (NCBI taxonomy): Eukaryota > Metazoa > Chordata > Mammalia > Diprotodontia > Phascolarctidae > Phascolarctos > Phascolarctos cinereus. The sequence continues at coordinate 46,154,333 of NW_027556098.1, forward strand.
TTGGACAGACTTTCAGAGATAGTGGAGGTAAAGTGGCCTAGAGTGCTATGGTCCATGGATGGGGTCATGAAGAGTTGTACAGGACTAAATGACTAAATAATAACAACAATACATTACATAAATAAATGTAAGGTGATTTGGAGTAGAAGAGGAGCTTAATAACTGGGCTGAGTGGGAGGATGAAGTTGGGTAAGTCTTGACAGAAGAGGTAGTATCTGAGTTGAGGAACGAAGGAAAAGAAAGACTCAAAGAGTTTAGGAGGGAGTGCTTTCCAGGCAAGAAGGAAAGCTAGAATGAATACAATGAAATGAGAATTTGGTTGTTGATTTCAGATAACAGCCAACAGTCCATCTGCCCAGATCTGCAACTAGAATATATGAAATACTGATAGAAAGGCATGTTAAGACTAAATTGTGAAGAGCCTCAAATGTTAGGCTGAAGATTTTGTATTTTATCTTAGCAGCAATAGTGAAACACTGAAAAACACAGTGAGCTCTTTGTCTAAGTATGATTATTTTGGCATCTACATCACTATGGTTTTGCAATATACTCAATGTTTATAGCACAAAGATTGTATTATTCTTGCGACATTTTGCTATGCTTGTGATATTCAAATACTCAATCTGGCCAGTGGGGTAATCCTCAGGAAAGGTCATTTGCTGAAAGGAGAAGTTAGAGATAGAGTACTCAGGAAGAGGAGGTTTGAAATAGCTGCTGTGGAAAATGAGGAAGAGAATCAGAAGCAAATAAAAGATTTCTATGTAGGAATGAAAGCCATTTGAAGTCAGGTAATATGAATTGGTACTGGGGATCTAATCAGAATGGTTTCTCATGAATTATTCTTATAATATCTGGTGGATTGGAAGGCAAAGTGAAGAAGACAGCAAAGAAGGACAACTTGGGGTTCAGGATAAGCAGAATGTAAACACTGGAAGGACAAGGATATATGAGATCTAAAGGGAGAACACAGTACTTTGCTGAATTATTAAACTATAGATGCAATTATAGCCAAGACTGTTAAGACTAGAACAAATGTAGTAAATTAGGACAATAGTAGATTATTAAGGGACCAGAAGTTGTGATGAGGATGAAGAGCAAAATTAGGAATAAGAAAGGATAAGAAGACTGATCAGTGATGGCCAGCATATTCAGAGGCATCAACGCTAATATTAAAGTAAGGACAAAGGCGGGAGTTAGGGTAGAGAAAAAGATTCTATGAGGTAGATATTGTACTCATTGAGTCTGGAGGTCAATGAACAGTAGCAGGAATCCAGAAAGCATAAAACATGTGGATGAAATGAACTTCAAAGGAAGCCAGGTGGCTGAGTGATGGCAATAGGAAAACAGAAGGGGCAGTGTGGAACAAGGAACATGCAGACTCCTGTTGTCTGAATCATCCTGAGGACTAGAATAAAGAGCTGCCAGTTTTACAGGTTTGGCAAAGAATGAAGTGTGTGCTTTCAAGAGTAAACCAAGTTTTAGTGAACAATGAAATGCTTTTAAGAATTGAGAGAAAAAGACTGTTTCAAAATTGAAATAGATTCATGTTTCTGTAAAATTAGTTTTTTAAAATTAAAGACAGTCAATACATACTCAGATATTCTATATTGCACTCTCACAAAACTTTCATAATGTGTGCAAATTTTAGCTTAATTAGAAGCCTTTAGGAGAAAGTGTCAAACAATAGGTTTAAGATTTGGTTGTTAGAATGGAATTCTGAGTGTTTATTACATTACTTTGATTGGAAATTACAAAATCTATAAACGAAATCCATTACTTATATAATGTAATGGAAAAATAACAACTAGGAATATAAAAAAGCTAAAATGATCAACAATGAAATATTTTACAACTCTGTAACATTTAGGAATTTCAGCACCTTGACTGAATAATGGGAACACTTAGTTACATTAAATACCTTTCACACATTTCCAAAAAGGCATGAAATTCAGACAAAAGACATGTCTAGCTTGGACATTTTAAAAAATGCAGGATAATTAAGCTGTCCAAGTGTCACTGTAAACAAAATAGAATTCTATACCAGGAAAAATTTAAAAACAAGTTTCCAGAGATGACAGACTCCAAATATATTACTACCATATGTATTACCTCTTCTCCTTTGATTTGTGATGGTTTCTTGACAACTTCTTTCACTAGGTACAATATTGTGTCAGTTTTCAATGAATTAAGTGAAGAAATTAAATCTACAAGAGTTAGCTGAGAGGTACTTGCCACAGGAACAATCTGTAACAAAACCCAAGGGACATCAAAACGTATCCAAAGAAAGAAGAAAAGAGTGAAAGAGAAGGAAAGAAACACTTCTTATTGATATAAAACAAAAAAAATGTTAATAAAATCCAATTATAGCTTCCTAGATGAGAAATGTAGTTTGCTTTATGGCCTCAGTAATTGGTCCTCTGCATCTCAGACTATGATGCAGTGACCACTTATCCTTTCTGGAGGACTGAATGGAGCTCTCCATAAATACCTTGAAAACCTTCTACTCATGACCAATTTTTCTGTATTCTGGTTGGTTTGCTTGAAGTAAATGTATGTGGTTAATTTAATGGCTCGTTTCTTCTTACAGGGAATCTCAGTTCCTTCACCACTTGTTTTAAGCTTAGTTCCCTTTGAGTATGGGTTCTTAACTTTTTTAATGTCATGGACCTCCTTGGAAATCTGGTGAAACTTATAGACCCCATCTCAGAATAATGTGTTGAAATACAGAAAATAAAATGCATAGTACTAAAAAGAAAATCAATTATACAGAAACACAGTTATTAAAATACTTAAAAAACAAAACAAGTTCATAGACCCCTCCTTTAGAGGTAATGTTGTTTCTTGGTGGTTAAAACCATTATCTGCATCATTACACCTCTCTCCAAAGGGACAACAGCAGATTGCCTTCTCTTCCTATGACAAAAGCCCTGACTGAGCTCCTGTTGGACTGCTACCCATGGTTCTTTCCAGGTTGAACAGCACCTTTAATTATCAGCTGATCTGAAGGCTGAAATGATTGATTGAAATTGCTTGCTGACAGATTTATACCTTCCAAGTTCAGTCAATGTATTTTCCCAACCCTCATTCCCCAACCTCCAGTCCCTCTCCCCAGAGAATGATCTCTCAGAATTTTATTACTCTAAAAACTGGGAGAGGGACTAGATTTGAGATATCATTAATGTAACAACTCCCAGATGAGGGAGCTCCCTCTACCAATGAAGGATCACACTTATCTGAACTTAATAGTCTTAGATCAACACAATGACCAATCACAGTTCCAGAGGACTCAAGATGAAACTCAAAAAAACCATGCTAGCCAACTCCAGATAGAGCAGTGATGGGATGGACTCAGGTACAGATTGAGGCCTATTTTGGGGGCTATTGTAGTAATTTGTTTTGCTTGATTATACATGTTTTTAATCAGTTTCATTTTTCTTGCTTTTTCAAGAGTTGGGAGGGGGCGGTGGAAAAAAAAGGAATGTATACCTGAAAATAAAACTGAATTAAAGAAATTCAAAATAAAAAAAAAATTTAGATGCACTAGAGCACTGTCTCTAGAGAGCAACAGTCTCTAGAGCACAGAGAGTATAAGTGATTTTCCCAGAATATGAAAGGCAATAGGTGTTAGAGGCACTCCACCTCTCTCCCACAGTGATGAGGTGGACTTTTCCTTACCAAGGCTTAACTCTTGGCCCCACCCCCACTCCACCCCAGTCTCTCCCTGCCCCAGCAATCCCATTTCCTCCCATCTTTTCCAACAGACTGCCCCCTCTGTTATCCCCACTCTATCACTTCCAGTCTCTCCCTGTTTACTCACTCCTTCCTTACTACCTACAAACATGCCTAAGTCTGCCTCATCCTGAAAAGTTCTCACTTAATCCTCTCATCCCTGCTAACTATCATGCTATTATCTCTTCTGCCCTTGGTGGCACCTTTCCAGTTTCCTTACACCTTATTCCCTGACAAGTACTAGCTTCCTTGTTCCACAAAAAAGACACTCCATCTCTTGGCTTCTGGCATTTTCTCTGGTCGTCTCCTATTCCTGGACTGCTATTCCTCCTCATCTCTGCCTCCTGCTTCGCTGGCTTCCTTCAAGTCCCAACTAAAATCCCAACTTCAGTAGGAAGTCTTTCCCAATACCTTTTAATTCAAGTGCCTTCCCTCTTCTAATTATTTTCTCTATATCTTGTATATAGCTTGTTCACATGTATTTGTTTGCTTGTTGTCTCACTCATTAGATTATGAGCTCCTTGAGGGCTTGTCCTTTGCCTCTTTTTGCATCCCTAGTACTTAGTACAATGCCTGGCATATAGTAAGTGCTTAATAAATGTTGGCTGATTGACTTGAACCTAGGACTTACTGGCTCTGAAGTCAGATCTCCATGAACTATACCAAGGTGCCTCCCTAAGATTTTCTATTGAAAAATGTTTTCACATAGAGTAACAATACAGTTAATTATCATGATCAGTAAGAAAAAGGCTAGTATCACAATTTCCATTGTATAGTACTTCTTTCAGACAAATTTTGCCAGTATTTTAATATTGATATTACCTCTTCCATGAGTTATTTAGCTTTACCTTACTATGATGCTTGACTTTCTTTCTGCTCCACACTGCTGCAACTGCTGCTGTTAACTGGACCCCAAGCTGAATTCCCAGGGGGTTCAAGAAATCTAAAATTTTTTGTCTTATGGTCTAGAAAATAAAAATGTTATTATATAGTAAATCACGCTAAAACACTATCTCGTGAAAACCTTTAAAAATTCTCTACCATTGTAGGGCTTGAACTTTAAGCTCGGTCTTTTCTCTGTCTCTCAAATCAGAGCCTTGAAGACAGCACTGGAAGTTGAAAATGGACTATGCCAATGATTCTATGAAGTTTGTTTATTAACCTGGGAGCCAAGCAGAGGGGCAACTATGAAAGAGAAAAGATCACTTCCTTTTTCTTTTTGTCTTTCACCCCAAAGGTCTACTCTCAACTTACAAGACAGCCAGGAAAACTCAGAACAATTATGACGAAGCCCACTTGAGAGATATCTGTGTGAACCCAAGTACCTTGATTCTAGCTTTTCTGAAGATTTTCTATAGGACTGTATATTACACAAGTGGGTTATGATATTCTTTGTGATAACTTGACTTTAATCATGTTCATCTCAAATTTAATAATATGCAACATTATAGCAGCTGCAGATGCTTCTCTGACTTCCTGTAATGCGGAATGATGATAATTTGGTCTACACACCAGGAAGGTCTAGAGTCCCCTGGACTATATTGACATAACCATGATAGAGTACAATAAAAGAATTGCTAACATTTGTTTAAACAGACTAATTCAAAAGTAACGCAACATCTTATACTGAAGAACTTAGGATGAATACTACAACTACATAAAGTTAATGGAGACTGCTTACTAAGTAACTTTTAGACAAAATATTTTCTTTTTAGGGTTTCTTGCTTAAGGGAATTGGTCCTTGAAAGCCCAAGACCTAATCAAAGAAAAGGGCTTATAGTGAAGTGTTAAAATAACTATAGAAATACACTGAGCCAGGTGATTCATGAATGAAGTGAGTAAGTCCCTTGGGTAAATTAGAAGGAGAATAATGAGACAGTCTCTCTACTATTGCTCTTTCTCACTTCTCTGGGGATGATTGCTCCTCAACTGCCTCCCCCTAAGTCCATTTTGTAATAAGTACATCTAGTCAGCTAGGTGGCTCAGCAGATAGAGTGCCTAGAATTAGGAAGACTCATCTTCCTGAGTTCAAATCTAACCTCAGACACTTATTAGTTGTGACCCTGGGCAAGTCACTTAACTCTGTTTACCTCAGTTTCCTCACGTGTAAAATGAGCTGGAGAAGGAAATGGCAAACCACTCCAATATCTTTGTCAAGAAAACCCCAAATGGGGTCATGAAAAGTTGGACGTGACTGAAAAAGAACTGAACAACATCAACATCCAGACTGCAAAGGCCTGTGTTTAGCAGTATTTATAAAGATAAAGTAAATGTTTAAAAGAAAGTTACGCAGACATTTCTGTAGCCAGAAGGAAAGGTTTCAGACTTTCCACACAGAAGCTGCAGAGGAAAAAAGGGATACAGGATTCCATGTTGTAGTCTGCAGGCTAGGGTTGGGTTTCAGCAACTCTCTCAATAATCCTTGTGCCTAATGGTCCCAAAAGTATCACTCTCATAGAGATCACTGTTTTTCTCTTTACTCTTCCGCTTTCAAAACTCCACATGACTTCTCAAAGCATTCATGAGGTCAGGAGCTGGTTCCTGTTTATCTGTGATTTCAGCCTGGATTGAGTATTTTTAAAGCCAGGAATGGGGGAAGGGGGAGGCCTAGGGAGGGGTGGAAGGACAAGGAAGGAGAAAAGCAATAAAGCAAGAGAAGGAAGAAAGAAGAGGACCAACATTTGGAAGTGTTTCTTACTTTGGTAGCTTTAAAGTAAATTAAAGATGATCCTTTTGAAGATCCAAAGAAATCAGCTTGTCTTTTTTGGGTTTCTTCTTTTCTAATTACACTCCACAGAAGTGACATGGTGTTAACAATTCGAGGCAATTCTTCCAAAATGGCATTCTTGGCATTTCTCAAGTTGATAGGGTCACTTATAGAAGCTGACTAAAGAAGCAAAAATAATGTACATATATATTGTAAAGTACCACCATTATACCTTCACCCAGAGCCCCTTCCCAGTAAATATAAATTCCTTCAGGGCAGGAAAGTTTTGGTTTTTTCCCCCTCTTTTACCTATGGCCACTTGTGTATTGAAGTCACTCAACCAGTTTACCTGGTTTGGCCCCAGCTCCCAGGATAGCTCACGATCATCTATGCTAAGGCTTGATCAGTCAGAAAAATTGGTGTTGCAAATCCTGCCCCACCTCCCTCCATTTTTTTATTTGCTGTGGCACAGTCCTAGCTCCCTCTCCCCGCTTCTTGTTATTCCAATGGACTACAACATTGCCTGACCTTTTCAGTGCCTATTAATAGCATGTCAGCTTTGTCTAAAGGCTCTATATAAGCTTTAGCACTGAGTAGCGCTAGATTTGTGCACATCCTACTACATGTCTGAGCCACTACCTTCGTACTTCCCATGGGACAGTGAAGCAACAAGAGTCACTGACCCTGGTGACATCTGTTCTCCTCATCTTTCTGAGGTACCTTCTGTCTTACATAAATATTTGTTGAATAAACATGAATTTGTAATATTCACAAAATGACTGGCCAAGATTAGAATATCTGTTACAGTGGAAAAGAGTTCTCTTTTCTCTGAAAATTACTGACCTGTATTTCTATATGATAACAATACCATAACTTTATTGGAAACTATTTAATTTATTCACTTAAAAAAGTCATTTAAGTGACATTGGGCAGGAATCTTTTTAGTGTGGTATAGAAGCATGTGCAATTACTTCTTTTCCTCTCCATTCTCTTTGAGATGGAGGATTTTCTTTTCCTGAATTGGGAGGCTGCATGATGAAATGAAGAAGGCAGTGGATTTGGCCTCACAGTACTGGGGTTCAAAGACTTGATCTGCTACTTTCTACTCGTATGACCCTGCACCAGTCACTTAACCTCTCTGAGCTTCAGTTTCCTTACCAATAAAATGAAGGGGTCAAAGTGGATATATAAGACCCTTTACAGCTGTAAATTTATGATTCTTATTGGGAGTAGGTATTAGAACAGATGAATATATAAGCTAGGGACTAGATCTGTGATTTCATTGGTACATGGATTTGCCAGATGAGGAAACTTCTTCTATCAATGTTAGGTTAGCACTTTCTCTGAAATTTTTTTTCTGTAATATTCATCATCAGCTGCTCTGTTTGGTTTTGACTCCACAGCATCATGCCTCCCCCAGGATAAACTCATCATCTTGGAAACTGATTCAACCTTGATATTTGATGCCTCCTCCACACCCTCAATTGTCTATTTCCTCTGAGGGCCAGTGGGTGGAACAATGAACTGTTCCCAAGGCCTCCACTTACAGAAGGCTCAGACTTTTACAGCTAACTTTATTTACCATTACCCTGGGCAAGTCATTTAACCCTGTTTGCCTCAGTTTCCTCATCTGTAAAATAAGATGGGGAAGAAAATGGCAAACCACTCTAGTATCTTTGCCAAGAAAACTCTCAATGGGTTCATTAAGAGTCAGACACAACTGAACAACGACTGAACTGAAACTACTGGGTTTCAACTACTTGGTTCATGCCCCTAAATGAGGGCACCTCCTGGTGCCTCCCTTTCCTCTTCTCCTGGTGCCCCACCCCCAGCTTCCTTTTGTATATTGTATTCTTCCATTAGATCGTAAGCTCCTTGAGGGCAGGGACTGTCTTTTTCTTCTTTGTATTCCTAGCACTTAGCAGAATACCTGACACATATTGGTCATTTAATAAAAGTTTATTGACTAGGAATTTATAGTCCCAGGAAGTTGCCTAATATAGAGGTGTTAAACATGCTGCTGGCCCATACTACTGAGTGCAACCAAACCAGATTAAAATGTAACTGGAAATACTTAACAATATAAAAATACAATAAAACATAGATGACATTACATTTTAAAACTAAATTAATCTGTGGCCTGCAGGGATCTTACCTAAGGATTAGTGGCCCCATTTCTATTTGAGTTTGACATCAGTGGCCTAGCCCACTACTGAGTGGGCAAGTGACTTACTCAGGGTCTTCTTGGCTTCAAAATCTATTCTCTTTCTACTCTACCACACTGCCTCTCACTGATGAATGAATATACATTTTAAAATTCGTCACAGTTGAACACGATTTTTTATTCTTAATTTCACATTATTTGTGAAATTGAATGTTAGACAAGAGCATAGAAATACAGAATCTTAGAGCTAAAAAACTCTTTAGACATCATTTAATCTAGCCCCTTAACTGATGAAGGATTCACATATCTTTAGGACAAAGAGGCAAAATGCCATAGTAGACAGAGAGGTGGGCCTGGCACTAAATCCTGCTTCTAGGGTTTACTAGCTATGGGACAATGGGGGAAAGTCATGTAACATTGTTGATCCTCAGTTCCCTCTTTTGTAAAATGAGAATAATGGGGCAGCTAGGTGGCATAGTGGATAGAGCACTGGCCCTGGAGTCAGGAGGACCTGAGTTCAAATCTGAACTCAGACACTCACTAGCTGTGTGACCCTGGGCAAGTCACCTAAACTTGATTGCCTCAAAACCGCCCCCAATAATAATAATATATGGATTATTCTTACCTAATAGGAGTGTTGCGAGGCCCAAATAAAGTGATACATATCATAGTATTATTAGCTACGTATATTAATAGTTAATATACATGTAGTAGTCAAATAGCTTCTGCTTAGTCACCTCCCATGATAAGAAAATGAACTATCTCATGAGATACAATCAATCAATAATCAATCATTTATTAAGTACCTACTATGTATTAGGCACTGCAGCATAAAAGCAAAAATGTAAATCACATGTCTAAACCAAAAAAAAAAATGTAAATACTATTGCTTTTCTGAAACACAGACATAACCCAAATGCAGAAAAGACAAGGTATCACAAACTGCCTCTTGAACTCAGAGAAAATACTTACCATTTTTGTTTGGTTGGATTGTTGTTCCAGGAGGCAAAAATGACTAATGGTGGTTAGACCTTCCAAGAGAGTGAGTGGATAATCTGGAGAAATGTTCTCTCTCTTACAGGATATGCTTTGGAGAAAAGGTAATAAATAGTTTTCAGAATTATGAAATTCCCCCATACCACTGAAGATTCATTTATATATTATGTTTTGAATTGATTTTTTAAAAGTGTATGTTGAAAATAAGATGTAGACAAAATTACACCACAAAGAATATTAAATGGTGCTTGACATTTACCTCAAGGTCTTGATATTCTTAGAAGATGGTGGGGCACTATTAATTCCTCATTCTGTTATTTCATCTCTCCCTGCCCTGCCTCTCCTCACCTCCCACCCTCTACTTCCCTTCCTCTGACTCCAAAAGAGGTTGGGAATGTGAACCATTTTTGAGCCCTCCATTATCTGAGAAAGGCCTAAAACCTGGATTGGCCAGTCAGCAGAAAGACATTTTTGGCCCACTCTGAGCTTAACCTACCAAAATGCTTTGCATACTCTGGCATAACAGACATGCTTTGCTTTGTTTTCTGAGTGAACCCAAAATGCCCTTTCCTATGTCAGCAACTACAAGGCCAGATGAATCTGACCAGAAACATTCTTCTGCTTATGACGACCTAGAACAAGGAGCCTTGAACTGGACACTACTTTGAACAATGGGACTTTTATGTTTTCTTATGTTGTATTATTTCACATTAATGACAAAAAAACCACAGACATCCTGCATCTATAATTTCATTTGACACCTTGACATTCTCTTATCTTATTGTATTTATAACCTATCCCATTAAGAAATTCCTTTCTCACATTATGGCTAAATGCATATGGAGACTATAATTTTGGGTTGACACAGACATCCTGAGTTGGGATTGCTCTAAGTGTATAAAGGGTCTCCTTCGGCTTGTTTACCTCTGAGGTCAGAATTATTTTCTGACTCCATCATGCATGATTCTCTGGCTTAATAAGAATAAATAAGCATGTTATAACACATGTACAGCCTGATTCTGTTTGCTCCTTGTTGAAAACTTTGGTAAGGTGAACTCCATTCTGTTTGTCCTTGAACACACCCCTGGTAAAGGAGTAACCCCATTCTATTTGTTCTTAGGACAAACCGTTGGTTAAGGGGAAACTGATTCTGTTTGTTTCTTTGGACCAAACCATTGATAAATGGTTAACAGGAGTAGGGGGGTGGTAGTTATGGCAACAAGTTTGCTTGGTCTGCTTGATAAGTCATGGAGCTCTGGCCACTCAATTGTATATAAACACTTTTGTTAGGCAGCGCTGGCAGAAGGGAGCGATTTAGAGTCAAAGAAACGTCATCAGAAATGTCTGGTCTTCCCTAAACATTTATTAACTGTTAGATTACAAGCAAGTCACTCTGCCCCTCAAAAACTAAGTTTCCTCACTTATAAAATCAGGATAAATACTATCTGTAATACCTACCTCAAAGGATTGTAGTGATTGAAGTGCTTTGCAAACCTCAAAGGGTCATACAAATAGGAATTATTATTTAAAATGTTTTATATCACTTAAAATTATTTTCCTTTTAACAATGATCCTATTAGAAATATTTTAATTTTTATCCTTATCCTACAGATAAATAATCTGTGGTAACTGATTTGCCATCAGTCATAGCATTTAGTGAATAAATAAGATTAGAATTCAGACCCTGGATATTCTCCTTTGCCAATGACAAATAACCCATCACATATATTAAAACAATGTTCCAACTACAATCTATTTCAAATTGACTATTTTATACTATACTCCATAACAGGAAAAAATTATGTATACTGGCACATCTTACCTGATAGAAGACTTCACAAACTCATTTTCATATTGCCTGACCAGCTCATCTAAATTCTTGCAAATCTGTACGACAAAAGGAGCAACAGTCCAACCTAATGATTTCCCAAAGTACGGTAAAGAAGATGTGACCAAACTAACCCAGGCTGAGTGCATCCCATAACCACACTCTGGCTGTAAACCTCGCACCACAGCAGAGATGAATAGTCCCTGAGAAGTAATTGGGTGAGGCTGTACATACTGCATGGCACTGATGGACTCCTGAAATTTGAGGGTCTTTTGCCATTCCTTAGACAGATCTGACTGATTTTCCAGTTCTTCTTGGACCTTTCCCAGATGGTGTTCCAAGATAATCAGGACCTGCAGGAGTTTTAGCAGCTCAATCTGCAGGGGATTCCAGATCTTATCCTGACCAAAACTAATCAGGCCTTCTTCAAAGTGTATCTCTTCTCGAGAGGGCTTGTTTTGATCTGAGGCAAGAAGTTCATACTGCTTCTGACTACTAAACATGGAAACAGATAAAGAGAGGAGCACAAACTCTTGAACTTTGCACCTCTCTAATAAATTCTGTATGAAGTCCACATTCTTCCCTTTAAATGATTTGGCAATACTGGACAATTGACTCATTATCCGAATCAAGACCTCCACACTTTTGATCTGTACAGCTTGGTTGCCAAGTATGTCTTGGTGGGAGACCTGTACATAGCATGGAAAGTATGAACGTAGGAAGCTCAGGCAGAGGTAAATAAGTAACTCAATCAAAAGGGAATGAGGGCATGTTGTGGGTGACTGGGTCTGAAGCTTTCCATAGAAACTCTGCCCAACCAAGGCTTCTTGGTGGCGTGCTAAGAGGTTATAGATGAGGTTCAAATGAGAAGTGGAGCTGGAATCCATGTTAGTCCTGCAAACCGCCTCGATGAATTCTTTGGGGTTGGATTTGAGTATTGTCTCTAGCACAGAAAAGGCATATAGGACTCGTCTGGAGTCATAGGGTTGTAGGTACAACAGAATGTGTTTAAATAATGCCTCAGTCATTGCCTGCTTTTCCTTCTGCTTCTTCAGTAACTTGGACATTGTGAGAGTCTGATCCACATCAACTTCCTCATCACTAGAGAGTGACTCAGAAGCTTGGGTCTTGTCTGAGTCAAACCGCACTAGGTTCCGTTTGGCAACTGTTTTAGAGACCTGAGGTTGGAAAACAGATGTTGAGGCGGAATGCTTAGGATGAGCTCTATCATGTATGGGGGTGCAACAGTTTTCTTCACTGCTCAACTCATGAGGATCCAAGGAGGGTGTTGAGAACGAGGAAGTATTTTCACTGTCAGTGTGTCCTAAGCTTGTATCTGCTGACTCTGTGTGCTCACTGTTGTCCTGAAGCTCACCTTCTGGCCTGTCAGGGATGTCTGTGCCACAAGGGACATCATCATCATCATCTAGGTCATTTCTCAGCTGAAACTTCTCTGGGTCTTTCTCCACTTCAGCCCAAATAGCTTCCCGGTCTACAGTAGTAAACTGATTTAAGGGCAGGTTTTCATGAGAGCTTCCTTCGTGACGTTCAGATACCCCATACATTTCTTTGAAACAAGCTTTTTTCTTGCTAAACCAATGATGTAAATCCTCTGAAAGTGAAGAGATAAACAACTTTTTAGAACAACTGAATTGGCAGATTTACTGGTTCTCTAAAGAAGAGAGACTCACAGGACTAAAAGAAGTAGTTTATTTAACAGTCTAAAAACTGTAGAGTTGTTAAATTATTAATCGTGAGTAGGAGAAATTATTGTGAATATATTTTTAAAAAGTGCTTTACATGTGTTAGCTGATTTAATCCTCACAACAGCCTTGGGAAATAGGTGCTATTATCCTCCTCATTTTCTACAGATGAGGAAACTGAAGCATAGATATGTTAAGTGACTAGACCAGGGTCACACAGCTAGTGTGTGAATGAGTTTGCTCTCACGTACATGAAATGAGACAACTGATCAACCTGTTCAGACAGTCCCAGTCCTACTGCCCACACAGAATGCCTTCAGGAATTACCAGGACCTAATTCTTCTGTTGATCCTGGCCTCAGTATTACCCTGATAATAATGTTCTGGGTGGCCATTGCAATGATCTTGTTTCTAATGAGACTTTTTAATCTCAGAGGATCCATCATAGCTAGAAAACCAACCAGTCCACATAACACACAAGACCTGCCTTCTCCTCCTGTGGACTAGACTTTCTATGATAGAAAATGAAAATAGCTTGCACCTTGAATGACCAAATTGAAAAAAAAAAAGACTAGAGCACTCAACCCAATTAGTGCTATTTTCCCCTTTGCATTTACAGCATAGGATGGTATTGTCTTCATGAGCTACTAGAAATTTTACTGTGATGTAATTTTTGCTGCCCATGTTGCCATCATTCCTATTTAGAGTACATTTGAGTAAAATAATTTTACTCAGAGCTTCCTAATTCCAAGTCCTGCACTCTATCTACTGTGTCACCTTGCTGCCCCACCTCATATATATTTTTGGCTAAACCTGTAACTTCACTGCTGTAGGGAACACCTGATGAAGAGCAGATCAGCATCTATAAAGAAAATTATCTTCTTAAAGAGTTGCTTGAGGCATTAACTTGCTCAGGGTCACAGAGCAAGAATTCAATCACAGATTGAAACCTTGATTTTCCTGACTCTTGGGTCAGTCCTCTATCCACTATATCATATACCCTCTCTCTAAAGGGTCTGTTACTTTCTCATATATAACAATCATAGAATTTTAGAGACAAAAGAACTTACTTTACAAATGAGGAGACAGATACACTAAATGTTTATAAAGGCTATTTTAACATAGAGCCTTTATTTTTAATAGAAATAATACACTTACATAATACTTTAAAGTTTAAAAGAAGATTCCTCACAAAAAATCCTCTGAGGTATGAATATAAAGTTTAATTAACTGGACTTTATGCTAATTTATGATCTCTCAGTTATACATACCTGTCAAAACCTAGTGATTGGCCAACTCAGATGACAACCCCATACTTCATGGTGGCTTCTTCCAAGTATTAGGTATGGTAACTAAGAGGGAAACTGTCTCATGAGCATTAGCCCTGACAAACCCAAACTCCAAGGCAGCACAGGGTAGTGGATAGGGGATTGGATTCAGAGTCCAATGTCCTGGGTTTAAATTCTGATTCTGCCATTTGTCACTTGTATCCATACCTCTGGACATTAGTTTCATAACATCATAGAATCAATGATTTAGAGGTGAAAGAGATCTTAAGGGAAAAAAATGCATCCAATCCAAACTCCTCATTTTACAGATAAGGAAATCAAGTCCAGATAAATTAAGTGACTTGCCAGATTCACAAATCAGTAAGCATCAGAAGCAGCATTTGAGACCTCCAAGTCCAGTGACCCTTCCACTCTGCCATGCTGCGTTTCAACCACAAAATGAGGGAGTGGGCTAGGTGATTGCCAAGATCTCTGTAGTTAGGAATCTACAATCATTTAGTTATACCAGGCTACCTAGCTTGCTCTGTCTAATGGTGTAAGCTTTCGCTGTGAGGCTAGAAGTTCCATTACTGTTGGCGTGTTCCCCTGCAGCACTTAAACCATTTGCACCAGAGAAGGAGAAAGCAATTATTTTATTTTGCAGAAGTATAACCCTATCTGCTGAAGTCTTTTCTTTTTGTCTATCTTCAGAGGAATCAGATTTTTCAGGAGTAGTAGGAAACCAAGGAACGCAAGTATGTCTTAGTATCGATAAGTGCTGGTCTCTTCTGATTTAACAAACAAAAAAAACAAAGCCCCATCACCACTACCACTACAATATTCTCCTAAGTTATAATGGCATGGTTCCTTTTCATAGCTCAGTACTTGCCCTTGTCTGCCCATTCCAATGTTGTTACCTGCTGAGTTTTTCCGCCTGATGCAGTGAATGGATATTCTCTGTGTCTTTGGGTGAAGCAGAAACAAGAGAACAGGTTCCAGGATCCGGGACACATCATTAAGGGAAAGGGCACGAACCAGCCAGCCTTGTGCTGCTGCACCAATGGCCTCATCAGAACAAGTCAGGCTGTCCAATACTACAAATAAGGACCTGCAAACAAATTCTAGGAATTCATGTGTTGTGACAAAAAACAGGAATACCATTGACCTATTGCTGTTAGAACACCTCAAAATAAAATACCTCATGCTTTCAAATATAAGACATTTCAACCCTTTAAGTATTTTTTCTAATGACGATCCTGCCCCAAATCACAGAATTTAATTACTTTTTCCCCAACACCGAAATCTTCCCCTTTGTAACAAAGGAAAAACTTAAGTGAAACCAACAAACTCCATGAGCAAATCTGAAATCATTCTGTCACTTTCTGTAACTCTAGTCCCTCACCTCTCTGAGGAGGAAGGAATTTTGTATCGTTTGACTACTTTTGAAAAGTTCTGTACGGAGAAATATTAAATGTCCAGTGAAATCTGTAAGCTACCAACTTACCTATCGAAGGAACGATTGTGGGATGTCACTCTGTTGCTTTGGATCTCTCTTGTTAGGTGCCAGATGATGGAAAATCGAAATATTGCTTCCAACCTTGTTCCCTTGAATGCAAGATAAAAGGAAAGGAACAGTTTGGTTCAGCAGAAGAATACAGTATTTTTCATGATTTGAGTCCTAAATAAGAAACAAATAAGGACAGGAGAACTGCCTTTCTACCAGAAGAAAATAAAATACTCATTATCTTTTTTCATTTCTTGCTTGTTAAAATAGACTGGTTGCATGTGAAATGTGTATTTAGCATATAAGAGATTCACTATAGTCCAAGTTAAAGTCCAGACCTTTATCTAGGTAGTTACAATCCCCCCATCCCCTAACCCCAAGGCAATCTGTGAATTCTTTTAATTAGAATTTCATTTTCTAAGTTCAGAAGATCTAGGCAGTTCCAGGAGCAGTGTGAAGATGGTCATGTGAGAAGTAAGAAATGATTATATTTCCTATAAGGAAGTTGAAAGGAAAGTAGCTCTGGATCAGCTGAAACTGACTGTTTGATTAAAGAGGCTAGAAAGAGGACAAAGGTTAAGCTTCACTTAGAGTGTGCATGCTTGAAACTTACCTAGGGGAACATGTGGTGGGCGTTTTGGGAAATCTGTGACCTGTACTGACTTTTACCTATGAAAGTCAGCTAGGAGGGACTTGCGGCTGGGAATAGGTTTGTTCTCACTTCTGTAATGTGTATGTGCTCATCTCGAGTTCCACACCCACTTCCTGCAGGAAGCATATTAACGGTTTCACTGTTTCACTTATCCTGAATCTGTTTAACTTGCTGTGCTTATTTGGGCACCAGAGGTTATTTCCAACAGTGGAACAGAGGAAACAGCTGAGCTTTCTCAACTTTCCCCTCCAAATAACTTTAAAATAATGCTTCCAAGTGAAGTCTGGAGTGATAGAGCCAACATCTTTCCAGCCCAAGACAATGTAAGAGATTGGAATGAGGAGTCTCTGACCCTGGGGTGGGAGCTGGCCTGGAGTGCACGTGGCAGGACCACTTGTGGTTGGCATAGGAAGTGACAACAGCAGCAGCTTCAGGAGCTCTCAAGCCAAAAACAGAGGATCTGGCAACTGGTGAGGAAGAAATTGCATAGAATCCCTGTGCTAGCGTTGGGTGGAGGACCAGACACTGTTTGGCAACTCCACTGTCAATACGCTTCTGGGTCACAGTTGTAGGGCAGAGAGGGGTGCTTGCAGTCACAAGGGAGCAGGGCCCCTGAAGACCAGCATTATTTGTGGCTTCAAGGGATCAGAGGCCTTTCCTGGGTAAGGACAAGAACACAGACCAGGAGAGCAGTGAGCACAGGTCTCACCAGATCACACTACCTTGGAAGTAACCAAAACTTTCAAACACTCAGAAACACTCAGAACTAGCTCTGCAAACAGCAGTGAGAAAAAGCCCGAAGCTTGGAAATATTTCCCTTTCATCTCTACCCCAGGAACAAAGCCAAACTTTAACAGAAAGTTAAAAGTAAAGAAACAGACTGGAAAATGAACAAACAATAAAAAAAAAAGAAAGGAGAGAAAGGAGGGGTGGTGATAAGGGATGTTTGTTGACATGGAAGAAGACCTAAGCAGATAAAAAGAAATAAGGCTCTACCTCAAATCATTAATAAATCAAAGGAAAAAAAAAAACAGCAATGAAGGAAAGGGTGAAATTAGCAAGTAATAGAGACTTACTTTGTCAGGTTCCAATAACGAATGGCAGATAATATCTTCACAGATGTTAGCTGATGGTGCCAGGCAATGTAGCTTGTAGAAGAGTTCCACGCAAGCAATGTGATGTTCCTGTGTGTCTTTGTTCAGCTGATTCCAGAGTACCTGTGCCACTCTCTGTGACAAAACAGTAATTATTGAAATCTCTTTTTAAAAAAGATTTAAAGAGAAAAATGTTAGCTTTTCCCCAAGTTTTCATGAACAACAACACACCCATATAATATTGATAAGCAGGTGCTAACATTACAATTTTTAAGCATGAAGTTGAAGATTTCTGGGTATCTATAATCATATTAACTCATATTCAAACCTCTATGCTTCCCCATGTAAAACAGTTAGTTTTGTTTCATTCTGCAGCCATAAACTGCACCCCAGTAAAGTTTAGGTCCTGGGTTGAAATTAGATATTTGTGTGTGTGTGTGCATCTGCAAAAATCAGCATAGATATATATCTATTATCTGTAAAGTACATCTCAATATGCATGCCTCCTGATACTGGAGGTGAACAACATCATTTTCACATGAGGACATTTTTAATGTTTTTAAAAGTCAGAGATGGCCTTAAGATCCATGCAATATAAACATGAATGAAGCAAAACCCAAGCTGTGAGGAATAAGATAAAACAATGCAGAATTTCTGCTAAAATAAAGCAAAATTAGAGAATAATTTTTAAATGAATGTTTAGGTGCTTTCACCTAAAATGGTTTTTGCTTATGATATATTTTTTTAAAAAAATAAAAAAGTAAGCCCACTACATTTTAATTTTTTAATTGAGACACTAAACTATTTACAAAAAGAAAAAAATTATAACTGTTCATGTTATCTTCTGGAAGTTGACTGGTGAAATTAGATCAATAAGGAAAATGCACACAGCACACATCTCTCTTGATGCCTGTATTTTTTTCCCATTGTTCTTGTAGTGACTACAGTTAACCATTTCCAAGTCATTCTTCCCATTCCATGTGAGCTCTTCAAACGAAAGGCAGGCTGCTTGCAGCTACTTGCTATTTGGGGCTCTTGTCATGTGTGCTGAGTGACAGCACACACAGCAAAGTCAGAGGTGGAAATGATGCTGCAGTTGGGCCATGGCATCGATCTGGACAGGCTATGGGGCTAAGATGTTAGGAATACTAGATCCACCAATGCCCAGAGGCAAATATGGAGTGGGTAGTACTGTTCTGGACTGGCAGCTGCCAAGAAATCTCAGCTGCTAGGATGATCAGGCTGGGAGACTGATTCAAATGTCAGTACTTTTCTCTAATGGTTTGCAGAGCAAATCCCAATGAGTCCCAAAAATATAACCTCTTCCCTTATTATGCAATTAATCAACAAGTATTTATTAAGTGTTTATTATGTTCTAGGTACTGAGCTAATAGGGGAGACAGCACATGTAAATAAGAATATAAAAGTTACTACAGAGGATAGAGAAGGTAACCTTAAGAACACATGCACTAGCAGCTTAGCACAGTACTTAACAAGCACCATTTAGTACATGCTTCTGGACTTGACTGGAGGAGGGACAAGGGGGAGGGAAGAGGGAGAGGAAAGGCCTCTGAGAGACATTTCCACTGAGTCTTTTTTTTTGATTTTACTAATTTATGGATTTATCAACAATCACTTCCATATGCTTTTGAGTTGAAAATTTTTCTCCCCCTTCCTTCCATCCACCCTCCCCAAGACAGCACACAATCTGATATAGGCTTTACATTTTCATACATTCCTATTAAACATATTTTCACATTAGTGAAGTTGTAAGTAAAAAATTAAAACCAATAGGAGGAACCATCAGAAAGAGGAAACAAAATTCAACAGAAGGTAAAAATAAGTGATAGCGATTCGACTTCCATAGTTCTTTCTTTGGATGTGGACAGGATTTTCCATCCCGAGGCCTCTGGAGATGTCTTAGATCCTTGCAATGCTGAGAAGGGTTCAGTTTAACAATATTAATCACCGCATAATGTGGCTGTTATTGTGTACAAAGTCCTCTTGGCTCTGCTCACTTCACTCAGCATCAGACCATATAGGTCTTTCCAGGTTTTTCTGAAGTCAGCCTGCTCATCATTTCTTATAGCACAATAGTATTCCATTACATTCATATACCACAACTTGCTCAGCCATTCCCCAATTGATGGGCATCCTCTCAATTTCCAATTCTTTGCCACCACAAAAAGAGCTGCTATGAATATTTTTATACATGTGGGTCCTTTTCCCATTTGTTTGATCTCTTTGGGATATAGCCCCAGAAGTGCTATTGCTAGGTCAAAGTGTATGCGTATTTTTATAGCCCTTTGGGCATAGTTCCAAATTGTTCTCCAAAATGGTTGGATCATTTCACAACTCCACCAACAATGCATTAGTGTTCCAATTTTCCCACATCTTCTCCAACATTTATCATTTTCCTGTTTTGTCATGTTGGCCAATCTGATAGGTGTGATGTGGTACCTCAGAGTTGTTTTGATTTGCATTTCTCTAGTCAATAACGATTTAGAGCATTTTTTCATATGACAACAGATGGCTTTAATTTCTTCATTTGAGAACTGTCTGTTCATATCCTCTGACTATTTATCAATTGGGGAATGGCTTGTATTCTTATGAATTTGTCTTAGTTCTCTATATATTTTAGAAATAAGGCCTTTATCAGAGAGACTTGTTGGAAAAATTATTTCCCAATTTTCTACCTTCCTTCTAATCTTAGTTGCATTGGCTTTGTGCAAAACCTTTTCAATTTAATGTAATCAAACTTATCCATTTTGCTTTTCATAATGTTCTCTATCTCCTGTTTGGTTATGAATTCTTCTGTTCTCCATAGATCTGATAGGTAAACTATTCCTTGTTCTCCCACTTTACTTATGGTATCAGCCTTTATATCTAAGTCATGAACCCATTTTGACTTTATTTTGGTATATGGTGTGAGATTTGGGTCTAGGCCTAGTTTCTGCCACACTCTTTTCCAGTTTTCCCAGCAGTTTTTTTCAAAGATAGGGTTCTTATCCCAGAAGCTGGGGTCTTTGGGTTTATCAAATAATAGATTACTATAGTCATTGACTACTGTGTCTTGCATATTTAACCTATTCCACTGATCTACCTCCCTATTTCTTAGCCAGTACCAAGCAGTTTTGATGATTGCTGCTTTTTAATACAATTTAAGATCTGGAATTGCTAGGCCACCTTCCCCTGCATTTCTTTTCATTAGTTCCTTTGATATTCTGGACCTTTTGTTTTTCCAAATGAATCTTGTTATTATTTTTTCTAACTCTATAAAATAACGTTTTGGTAGTTTGATTG
This sequence comes from Phascolarctos cinereus, assembly GCF_003287225.1. NCBI lineage: Eukaryota > Metazoa > Chordata > Mammalia > Diprotodontia > Phascolarctidae > Phascolarctos > Phascolarctos cinereus. The sequence continues at coordinate 46,175,280 of NW_027556098.1, forward strand.
GTATGGCACTGAATAAGTAAATTAGCTTAGGTAGGGTTGTCATTTTTATTATATTAGCTCAGCCTACCCATGAGCAACTGATGTTTTTTCCAATTATTTAGATTTGATTTTATTTGTGTGAAAAGTGTTTTGTAATTGGGTTTGTTTCGGTAGGTAGACTCCTAAATATTTTATAATGTCTATAGTAAGTTTATAGTCTTTTTTTTTTTTTTGGCTAGGCAATGGGGTTAAGTGACTTGCCCGGGATCACACAGCTAGTTATAGTAAGTTTAAATGGGATTTCTCTTTCTATCTCTTGCTGTTGGGCTTTGTTGGTAACATATAGAAATGCTGATGATTTATGTGGGTTTATTTTATAGCCTGCAACTTTGCTAAAGTTGTTTATTATTTCAAGTAGTTTTTTACTTGATTCTCTAGGATTCTCTAAGTATATCATCATGTCATCTGCAAAGAGTGATAGCTTTGTTTCTTCTTTGCCTATTCTAATGCCTTCAATTTCTTTTTCTTCTCTTATTGCTAAAGCTAACGTTTCCAGTACAATATTGAATAACAGTGGTGATAATGGACATCCTTGTTTCACCCCCAATCTTATTGGAAATGCTTCTAGCCTGTCCCCATTACATATAATGCTTGCTGAAGGTTTTAGATATGCTATTTATTATTTAAAGGAAGGCTCCATTTATACCTATGCTTTCTAGTGTTTTCAATAGGAATGGGTGTTGCATTTTATGAAAAGCTTTTTCTGCATCTATTGAGATGATCATGTGGTTTCTGTTGGTTTTGTTGTTGATATGCTCAAACATGCTGATAGTTTTCCTAATATTGAACCAACCCTGCATTCCTGGTATAAATCCTACTTGGTCATAGTGTATTATTCTTGTGATAAGTTGCTGCAATCTACTTGCTAGTATTTTGTTTAAAATTTTTGCATCTATATTCATTAGAGAAATTCTATAATTTTCTTTCTCTATTTTGACTCTTCCTGGTTTAGGTATCAACACCATATTTGTATCATAAAAAGAATTTGGTAAGACTCCTTCTTCACCTATTTTCCCAAATAGTCTATATAGTATTGGAATTAATTGTTCTTTAAATGTTTGATAGAATTGCATGTAAATCCATCTGGCCCTGGAGATTTTTTCCTAGGGAGTTCATCAATGGCTTGTTCAATTTCTTTTTCTGAGATGGGGTTATTTAAGTATTTTACTTCCTCTTCGTTAATCTGGGCAATTTATATTTTTGTAAATATGTATCCATTTCACTAAGATTGTCAAATTTGTTGGCATATAGTTGGGCAAAATAATTCCTAATTATTGTTTTAATTTCCTCTTCCTTGGTGGTAGCTTCCCCTTTTCATTCTTGATACTAGTAATTTGGTTTTCTTCTTTCTTTTTTTTTTAAATTAACCAAAGGTTTATCTATTTTATTGGTTTTTTCATAAAACCAGCTCTTAGTTTTATTTATTAGTTCAATAGTTTTCTTAATTTCAATTTTATTAATTTTTCCTTTGGTTTTCAATATTTCTAATTTGGTGTTTAGTTGAGGATTTTTAATTTGTTCTTTTTCTAGTTTTTTTAGTTGTATGCCCAATTCATTAATCTCCTCTTTTTCTATTTTATTTATGTAAGCATTTAGAGATATAAAACTTCCCCTAAGAACTGCTTTCGCTGCATCCCATAAGTTTTGGTATGTTGTCTCATTATTGTCATTCTCTTGAATGAAATTATTGATTGTTTCTATGATTTGTTGTTTGACCCAATCATTTTTTAGGATTAGATTATTTAGTTTCCAATTATTTTTTAGTCTATCTTTCCATGGCCCTTTATTACATATAATTTTTATTGCATCATGATCTGAAAAGGATGCATTTAATATTTCTACCTTTCTGCATTGGATTGTGAGGTTTTTATGCCCTAGTACATGGTCAATTTTTGTGTATGTGCCATGTACTGCGAGAAAAAAGTATATTCCTTTCTATCCCCATTCAGTTTTCTCCAGAGGTCTATCATACCTAACTTTTCTAATGTTCTATTCACCTCCTTAACTTCTTTCTTGTTTATTTTGTGGTTAGACTTATCTAGTGCAGAGAGGGGAGGTTCAGGTCCCCACTAGTATAGTTTTGCTGTCTATTTCTTCCTGTAACTCCCTGAACTTCTCCTAAGAATTTGGATGCTATACCATTTGGTGCATATATGTTTAGTAATGATATTACTTCATTGTCTATGGTGCCTTTTAGCAGGATGTAGTTTCCTTCCTTATCTCTTTTGATTAGATCTATTTTTGCTTTTGTTTTGTCTGAGATCAGGATTGCTACCCCTGCTTTTTTTACTTCAGCTGACATAATATATTCTGCTCCAGCCTTTTACCTTTACCCTGTATGTGTCACTCTTTTTCAAATGTGTTTCCTGTAAACAACATATTGTAGGATTATGGTTTTTAATCCATTCTGCAATCCATTTCTGTTTTATGGGAGAGTTCATCCCATTCACATTCACAGTTATGATTACTATCTGTGTCTTTTTTTCCATCCTTTCCCCCATTTATGCTTTTCTTTCTCCTTTTTCCTTTCCCCCTTCACTAGTGTTTTGCTTTTGACCACCGCCTCCTTCAGTCCCTTCCCCCTTTTATTATCCCTTTCCCTTTTCTTCCCCTTTAGTCTTACTGCTTCTTCCCTCCCTTCTTTCCCCCTCCCTTTTCTTTCCCCTTTTCCCTCCTACTGCCTATAGGGCAAGTTAGATTTCTTACCTACTGATTCTAGATTATATTTATGCCCTTCTTGAGCCAAATCTGATGAGAGTAAGGTTCAAACAATGCTCCCCCCTTCTTTCCCTCTGCTGTAATAGGATTTTGTGTCTTTTCCTGTAATGTAATTTACCCTTGTCTGCCTCCTCCTTTCTCAGTACATTTTCTAAGATCAGATTGATCCACTTATTTGGATCCATTTAACCCACTTGATTAGATTTTTTTTATCATTACATCAAAGTCAACTAATATCCACCCTCTTTATGTATACTCCTTTAACAAGGTGTAATAACAATACAGTTCTCAAGGGTTGCAAGTCTCATATTCCCTTGTAGGGGTTTAAACAGCCCCCCCCTTATTAACAACATATTGTATCTTCTGTCCCATTTACCTTTTTAAGTCCTTCTTGAGTCCTGTACTTGAAGATCAAATTTTTTGTTGAGCTCTGGTCTTTTTATCAGGAAAGTTTGGAAGTCTCCTATTTCATTGAATATCCACTCCTCCCTTGAAAAATGATGCTCATTTTTGCTGGGTAATTGATCCTTGGCTGCATTCCAAGCTCCTTTGCCTTAGGAATATCATGTTCCATGCCCTGTGGTCTTTTAATGTAGAAGCTGCAAGGTCCTGTGTAATCCTGACTGTGGTTCCATGATATTTAAATTGTTTCTTTCTGGCTGCTTGCAGCACCTTCTCTTTCATCTGGTAATTTTGGAATTTTGCTATTATATTCCTTGGTTGTCAATTTGGGATCTCTTTCAGGTGGTGATGGTGGATTCTTTCTATGGTTATTTTCCCTTCTGGTTCTAGGACTTCTGGGCAGTTTTCCTTTATGATTTCCTGAAAGATACTGTCCAGGCTCTTTTTTTCATCATGATTTTCAGGTAGTCCAATAATTTTTAAATTGTCTCTCCTGAGTCGATTTTCCAGGTCGGTTGTTTTACTGATGAGGTATTTTACATTTTCATCTATTTTTTCATTTTTTTGTTTCTGTTTGACTGATTCTTGCTCTCTCATAGAGACATTAGTTTCCATTTGTCCAATTCTAGTTTTTAACAGATTGTTTTCTTCTGTTAGTTTTTGTACTTCCTTCTTCAATGGCCAATTGTGTTTTTTAGGGACTTGTTTTTCTTCAGTGTACTCTTCTGTTAGTTTTTGTCCTTCCTTCTTCAATTGGCCAATTGTGTTTTTTAGGGACTTGTTTTCTTCAGTGTATTTTTTTTCGGCCAATTGTATTTTTGAAGGACTCTTCTACCTCTCTCATTTGACTATTAAAATCCTTCTTGAGCTCTTCTAAGAAGGCTTTTTGGGCTTCAGACCAGTTCATATTCCCTTTTGTTGTTGCAGATGTGGGTTTGTTGACAATGTTGTCCTCTTCAGAATTTCTGTCTTGATCTTCACTCTTCTCATAATATGAATCTATGGTATGTTTCTTTTTACTCATGGTGTTTCTTTATTCCCTGGCCTTTAAAGAGATTGAGCTCTCCTGCTGGGGAACAGAGGGTACTGACCCAAGCTTCTTGTGTTGGGAGCCTAGGTCTTGGTCACTGGCTTTGTGTGCTGGGGCCTCTTATGCTGGCAATTGGAGGCTGTAGGTTTCTGGCAGCTTACCTCGTGTTGGACTGGAATCAGCAAGGCTGGAACTTTCAGGCAATTCTAGGTTGCCTGTTTTTCCTTTCCTTTAGCTTTCTTCAACTCCTTTTAGATGGGTGCTGCAGGGTGTTTATCTGCCTGGGGCCCCTGCAGTGTTGTCTCCCTCTTTCTGCTAATGCACTGGGAGATTCCTTTGTGAGACACCTGGTGGTTTTCTGAGCTGGTTTCCACCAGTTGTCCCACCCCCCCCCTCACTGAGGCACTCGGATGTCCAGGTGTTGGTGTTTGCCTATTCTACCACCTGTGCCTCAGGATTTCTTCACAATTAGAGGCTGCAGGGCTCCGACAGCTCACCTGGTGTTGGGTTGGAATCAGCAAGGCGGGCTTTAGGAAGCCTTTAGGTTGTTTTCTTCACCTCCTTTCCGAATGCTGCAGGTTACTTCTCTGCCTGGGGCCCCTTGTAGTTCTGCTTCCCTTATTTTTGCTGAGGCACTGGGAGACCCATTTGCTGGGCTGCTGCACTGCTGCTCCCCATCTTTCTTCTAGCTCAGCTGTTCCAGGGTTTTTTTCTGGGGTGATATTTTCTAGGTTTTCAGAGGTTGATAGGGGAGAGTGAGAGCAGCTACCTTTTGACTCCGCCATCTTGGCTCCCAGAAGTGGAAATCCTCCACTGAGTCTTAAAGGAGCTCTGGCCATTTTAAGAATTGGAGGTTGGGAGTGAGAAATTCCAGCTATAGGGGAGAGTCAGTAAAAAGGCACAGTAACAGAGATAGAGTATCGTGTACAAGAGGCAGCAAGCAAGTCAGTATGGCTGTACTGTAGAGTGAGTGGAGGGGAATAGCGCATAACAGAATAGCAAAGGTCTAAAGAGGCCAGGTTGTAAAGAGCTTGAAGTGCCAAACAAAGGATTCCTTATTTATCTTAGAGGTAACAAAAGCCAGTGGAGTTTATTGAGGGGCAGGAAGGGTGGGGCATGTGTGTGTGATGTTGTCCAGCCTATGCTGACACAGTGATGTCAAACAGAAGGCTATTGCAATTGTCCAAGTGAGACATGGGGATTTTTATGAAAGATATTATAAAGATAGAAATGACAAGATCTGGCAACTGGCTGGATCTGCAGGGTGAGCAGGACAGAGGAGTTAAGGATGACATTGAGGTTATGAATGATGGTCCTTGACAGTAACATTCAGAAAAGGGGAGAGTTGGGGGGTGGTAAAAATAATGAGTATTGTTTTGGACATATTGAATTTGAGATGACTCTGGGATATCCAGTTCCTAAAGTCCATCAGGAAATTGGTGGTATGGGATTAGAACTCAGGAGGGAGACTTGGGTTGGATAAATAGATCTGGGAATCATTTGCATAGGGATGGCAACTGAATCCATGGAAGCTGATAAGATCAACGAGTAAAAGAACATAGAGAGAAAAGGGGGATGGCCCAAAACAGAACTTTGGGTGATACCCACATTTAGTGGGTATGACATGGTAGAAGATATGGTAAAAGAGTCTACAAAGGAGTAGTCAAACAGGTTGGAGGAAAGCCACAAAAACCAAGAGATGAGACAGCATACAAAAGAAGGTAGTCTGCAGGGTCAAATGATGTAGAGAGGTCAAGGAGGATGAAAATCAAGAAGACACCATTAGAAACGGGAATTAAGACATCACTGGTACTTTTGAGAGAGCAGTTTCAATTGAATGATGAGGTCAGAAGGCACTATAGGAAGGGTTAAGACTGAGGAGAGGAAATGGATGACATTGTGTAGCCTTCAGAGGATCTCCTAAATGAGTTTAGCCTAATGTCTACATAGAAAGAACCTAGTGTATGAACATTGTCTATTTTGAGACTATTACACATAGCAGGATGGACAGCCCACAGCTCTCACCTCTCAGTATGCACATCTTGGACAGATACCGCAAATGCATACTAAGCTGGCCCCTGAAGTGAATAAAGAAGAGCCAAGGAGGGTGAGATTGTCAATGGGAAATTGTGCAGTTCTTCCAATCACCCCAAGATTCTCCTTGAAATCAATCAACATACATTTTTAAGTGCCTATTATGTGTTAGGCACTTTGATAAAACAAAACACCGTCTTTTTAACATCGAATTCTGCAGGTCATGAAACCCTCTAGTCTCCAAAGAATTTAAATTGAGTATCACCCAAGGAGCAATGGCGGAGGTGCAAGCAGGCTATCATATGGAATAACAACTTACACTGAAGTAGTATAAAGGTTATCATCAGAAAAATGTTTGAAAAGAAAGAGATGGGAAATGAATAAGAAAGCAAGCTGGCTGAATAGATATGAGAAATTGCATTGTGCTTTCCATGATGTCCAAAGGCATCTATTAAATGCCAATATTTTAGGTGAAACCATATGCCTGTGAATCAAGAAGAAATAGTGTCACAGGTGATAAAAATTGAGACTCACCCAAAGGGCAATGAGGAAACATAAAGTAGAACATAACCAGGAAAATTTGCATTCTATCTTGCCACCTCTAGTGCCTGTAGTCATGTCCCCAGGATTGAGATCAACTTGAACACTTTATGAAGTAAACATGTAGTAAAATTTTCTTCATCACTCAGTGTGACATGATGAGTCAGCACTCACTCCACTCCACAAACTCAAATTCTGCTCATCTTTGCAGGTACCAATACAATATTGTGTGTTTTTCACATTAAAATTTTTCAATGAACAAAAATCTATTTTCTTTCCCTCTTCCAATTAAAAAAGAAAATGAAATCTCTTGTAACAAATATTTATCCATCTATCTCTGAACATGACCCCTAAGAATGCAAAGAACCCTTTTATTCTCTTACATTATCACCTTATTCTATGTGTTTTAGTTATCACTTTCAAGTTCTCTAAATCATAGTCATAAGGTGAAGTTTATTTCCATGATGCAGCTTTCAGTAAATCAGGACATACTGTTTACCTATAACATTTAGGTCCAAGTTTCATTTTTTCCTTGGATGGCTTTAGGACCAAGATTCCTATAAAGAGAATATTTGGGAAAGTAGCACATTTATGATATTTGTTTCAACACTATTTTTCTATTGAAAACTCCTATGTACCCAAAGTCTTAACATCTCAATTCCATTCTAAAAGATTTTTATCCAAACCTAAAATTTATATGCAAGAAGTAGAGTAAAAGAAATTTATCCAAGAAATTTATGGTCAGAAAAAGGTGGGTAAGATAACAGATGGAGAGATCAGTTGGCATGATAGGGCTCAGGGAATCACAGACTTTAAAGGACTTTTCAAAGCAATATAATCCATACCTTCACCACTTCACCCCACTTTGGCTTTAGGAAGAATTATCTGAAACAGATGAAACTTTACTCTTAAAAAAAACTTTAAAAGAAAGGGATCTCATAATCTTGATGATTCATTCCTGTGTTTTAAAAATTCGTTTGTTAAATTGTTCTTTAGGTCAAACTCAAATTCTTTAATGTTGTAGCTTGAAGCTTTTTTCTCTTTTTAGTTCCTCAGGAAAAAAAAGAGAACAAAGAAATAGAAAATTGTCCTTTGTATAATAAACTTTAAGTATGCTAACTAATAAACCTCAGCTTACCTTTCAAGCTAAATAATTTCAGTTCCTTTAAACTTTCTTCAAAATCACACATTATTTTATTATTATTTTTAAAAGTTTCATGGATTCCTCTTGTTTTTCTATCACAATAATTTCTGGATATTACTCCTCCAAAAACCAAATAAGCCCTCTCTTGCAAAAAAAGAAAAACATTTAAACAATACCAACAAACACAGTGATTCTGTCTGATAGCTTTATGTGACCTTTGGTATGCATAGCCTCACCTTCCTAATGAAATCTCAATCTTTTTAAAAAATCTTCAGTTGCAAAATTCTGATCACAGTTTGAATTCACTTCATGAATGATACTGTTTTCACAACAACACCAAATTTCTTTGAATGAACAGGTTGGAAAAATTCTTTACCCACATTCCAAGGTACACCCAAATTGAAATATACCTGATAGAAGTCTGTTTTCTTTGCAATGACTTTTAATACTCCTGGAACAATGGGAGGAACTGTTACCATCTGTAACTTTCCAAAAAACGGGTTATGTTCAGAGATTTTACTCCGTTTCATCCTGTCTTCACACATAAGTGCCAGTGACTGAGAATGGTGTATCATCTCAAGCAGTGTGAAGATGGACACATTCTGAATATGGCAGTCATTTACACAGCAGCAGATAGTCATGAGAGATTTAAGCCACAACGGGAAGCTAGAATCACATTCTCCACAAAAGGAAGACAACATAAAGAAGACAAAAACAAAAACAAAAACAAATTAAATTTTTTGGATTTCATAGCAGCTTAAAACTATCAGGCAAATAAATATTCAAAGCCTAGAGATAGTTAAGATGCTACTCTGAAAGTTTATTTGTTCAGTAGATTTGATACCACTAGAGGATAACAATCTGCATTATATACCCTGTGTTCAAAGAATGTAGATGTGTTACACGTAAATGTTTTCCTCTGCAGCATGGCATAGTGGATAGGAAGTTGGCCTTAGAGAATCAAGACATTTTAAGTCTGATTCTGATTCTTAATGACTATATAACTGTGGTCAAGTTGCTTAAGCTCTTGGTGCCTCTAAGATTCTAAGTTAGAGGACTGTAAAACTGCCCTGATAGAGGGAATTTTCACACCAGGGGCTCCCTATAGCAGTGAAATCATATATACATATACATATACATATACATATACATATACATATACATATACATATACATATACATATACATATACATATACATATACATATACATATACATATACATATACATACATATACATATATGTGTGTGCGTGTGCATACACATTATATGCATTATATATTCACATTGCATGTGTATGTGTATGTATATATGCGTGTGTGTGTGTGTGTGTGTATATACATACACCGTTATCCCCAAAACAAAACCAAAATCCTGTCATAGCATACAAAAATCTACAAAACTCAGAAACTCTGTGACTCTCTAGGATTATAAGAAGCACCATGATATATCTGAAAGAATCCTGAACTTGCTGTCTGAAGATATCACTTTCAATTATGCTCGCAACATTTTACTATATTCTGATTCTAATTAGTTCTTTGAAGGTAGCAACCTCTCTGAGCTTTAATTTCCTCATGCGTATAATGGAGAAAACAATATTTGTGCTATTTGCTTCAAAAAATTGTTGTGAGGGAAGTATTATATATCATAAAGACTATATAAATATGGACTACTATTATTTGATCATGCAATTACATTTAATTGCCTTTTCACTACTTATCACAGCTACTGAGGAAAAAAAATAGAAAACTTAATACTAAATGCAATTCTTTATAATTAGATTCACATTAGTATTTTTTGGCTATTGAGGATCAGGAGTAGCACCGGAATCAGCTCACATCCATGTTATGTTGGGCAAATCACTTAATCACTCTGGGCTTTAGTTCCTTATCTGTAAAATGAAAAGGTTACACTAGATGCCTGCTAAGGTTTCTTCTAGCTCTAATCACTAAAAAATGGTTCAAAAGCTTCCTTTTCCCTGAAAAACTCACAAAAAGAAAAAAAGTGACAGCAGAACAAGAGTCACTTTAGGGGATAGAGTGTTAAACTTGGAAGTCAAGAAGGCCTTGATCCAAATCCTATTTATGACACTTTTTATCACCACCTACACACCCCTTCCACTTTGTCCTCTGGAAGGCTTCTTCCATTGGCAACAAATTTCCCTTCATCTTAAATCTTTTCTTTTCTCTTGCTTTCCATCTTCTAGCTATCAATGAAACCTGGCTCTCCCCACCCCTGAATGACACAGCCTTCCTGGCCACCCTTTTCCAGTACTAGCTAAATCAGGTGTGGGGAACCTGTGGCCTTGAGGCCACATGTGGCCCTGAGGCCACATGTGGCACTCTACATCCTCAAGTATGGCCCTTTGACTGAGTCCAAGTTTTACAGAACAAATCCTTTTATTAAGGGGATTTGTTCTGTGAACTTCTATACTTCTCTCATCAACTTACTGTCCCACTCTCCATAGCCATTCTTCCAAACCTTTGCATCTCTCTCCCTACCTTCTCAGCTAAGAAACACTTTCTCTCACTCTTTTCCTTCAAATACCTTACCATTTGGCTTCTGATCTCCTCATTTCCCCTAAACTACTCTCTCTACCATTGTAAATGATCTTTTAATTACTTAAATCAATTGCCTTTTGTCAAAACTTATTTTCCTCGACCTCTTCGCAGCCTTTAACACTCTTCTCCCTGACACTTTCTTCTCTCAGGACACCACTCCTTCTTGGTTCTCTTCAGGCTGCTCACATACTTTGCTGGCTCCTCTTCCAGATTCCATTCTCTACCTCTAAACATTTCAGGGCTCTTTACTGAGCCATTTTCTCTTCTTCCTCTATACTATTTTACTTGATCTCATGAGATTTCATTAATTTAATTACAGTCTTTATCCTAATGATTCTCCAATCTAGTCATTCTGTTCTAACTTCTCTGCTGACTTCTAATCTTGCATCTCTAATTGCCTTTCAGATATATTGAATTGTAGGTTCAGTGGACATCGTAAACTTAACAAGTCCAAAACTAAACTCGTTATCTTTCCTCCTACAGCCTCTCCCTAAGGGGCAGCTATGGTGCAGTGGATAGAACACTGGCCCTGAAGTCAGGAGGACCTGAGTTCAAATCCGGTCTCAGACCAAACACTTGACACTTACTAGCTGTGTGACCCTGGGCAAGTCACTTAACCCCAATTGCCTAAAAATAAAAAAAGCCTTTCCCTGCTGCTCCTATCTTCTCTGTTAATGTCAAGGGCAACACCATTGTCCTGATCTCTCAGGCTCAAAATCTAGGTGTCAAACTCAGCTCTTCAATATCTCTCACTCTCATTTCCATATTGAATCAGTTTCCAAAACCTCTCAATTTCACCTTTGCAACATCTCTGGAATAGACCCCTTCTCTCCTCTGATACTGCCACCATTCTTTTGCAGATACTTATCATATCACACCTGGACTACTGCAACAGCTTGCTCATGGGTCTGCCTGTCTCAAATCTCTTTGTACTCCAAGTTATTCTTCATTCAGCCAACAAAATGATTTCCCTAAAGCTCAAGTTGGACCATGTCAACTCCCTGCTCAAACTCCAGTGACTCCCTATTGCCTCCAGGATCAAATACAAAATGCTCTGCTCGGCATTTAAAACCCTTTATAACCTAGAACCTTCCTAACTTTCCAGTCTTCTTACACTTTGCTCTCTGCCATGTATTCTTTAACCCAGCAACACTGGTCCCTTTGCTGTTCCAAGAACAGGACACTTCATTTCTCAGCTCTGGACATTTTCTCCAACTGTTCCCCATGTCTGGACCGCTTTCCCCCCTTATCTGGTTCCAATTTCCTTCATGCTCCAACTAAAATCTCATCTTCTACAGGAAGCCTTTCCCAACTCCTCTTAATTCTAGCGCCTTCTGTCTTTTAATGATTTTCTATTTATCTTGTATACAGCTTGTGTGTACACATCTACTTATTGCCTCCCCCATTAGATTGTGAGCTCCTTGAGGGCAAGCACTATCTTTTGCCTCTTTTTGTGTCTTCATTGCTCAACACAGTGCCTGGCACATAGCACGGTGCTTAATAAATATATATTGACTGACTGACCTTGAGCAATTAACTTAACCTCACTCAATCTCAGTTTCCTTATCTATAAAGTAAAAGTTAATAACAGAACCTAGGGGCAGCTAGGTGGCACAGTGGATAGAGCACTAGCCCTGGAGTCAGGAGGACCTGAGTTCAAATCCAGCCTCGCACACTTGACACTTACTAGCTGTGTGACCCTGGGCAAGTCACTTAACCCTATTGCCTAGCCAAAAAAACCCCAAAAACAAACACCCCCTCCCAGAATCTGCCTCACAGGAGAGGATCAGATGAGATAAAATATGTAAAACATTTTTTAAACCTTTAAATTCTAACAAAAGTTTAGTTATTCAATAGTGAACTTATTTCTATAAATTATTTTATCCTTCTTACCAGGTGCCTGGAAAAGAGATGTATAGAGTTGCTCTGTTTCTTCCTGAGAAAGGTAGACGGGGAAGGTGGAACAGTCCAGCAGAAAATGACAAGCAGCAGCAAAGGCTTCCCGGCAATCCTTGCTCAAATCTCCTAAGTCAATAATCACCTTGTAAATATACCACTCCTCATCCTCTTTTTCCTTTTTATTGCCAATGCTATGGGTTGAAGAAAAGGGAAACCTCAGAGTTTTTGGCTTAGTTGGAGACCCTCGGACTGTAAACAGATCTGAAAGCATCTGTTTAAACTGGGGCACGGTGATTGTTTTGATGTCCCGAGAGTTTCTCTTCTTGCCTGAGTTTTCAACAATCGTGCCACTTGCTTCATCTTTGTCTCTTGTGTTCGTAGTGACCGTTGATTGATTTTCCTCTCCATGTTCAGGTAGCTGCACCCCAAAAATATGCTTATTGGTAAAGATAGTAACCAGTTCCTGAATGGAGTGCAAGGTTTTCTGCATGCTCCCATTCCTTTTCCAGACATCATCCTTTTCTGGAGAAATCCTAGGGATGCCTAAGTGCAGAGAGAGCTCTGGGGATGAAGCACTTAGGCCAATACCACTGTCTTCAGACTTAAGAGGAGGAAATGAAGCATCGTCTTCATCAGGCACCACAGACTTTGTTTCTAAAGTTGTTTCACCACTTTTATCTATTACAGGATTCTGCCATGAAATAAAAAACAATCATTTTTTATTGTAATGACTCAAAATGAAGGGATTCAGATTTAATTTCTATACAATATTTAAAAAGTATATACAAATCAAAAACTTCTCTTGCCTTTCAGAACTGTAATTCTAGATCAAGATTAGAATTTTATTTATTCAATTATTGAATCAACAAATATCTATTAAGCACCTGCTGCTTTCAGAAAAATAAAGTTAAGATAAGGCAGAATCTCTGCCCTTCTCAAGCTTGTATTCTAGGGGGAAAATAAACAGATAACTATTTTACATAACATTGCAAAAGTGCATGAAAAGTCCATGGTCTTCAATTAGAACAACATGTCAATAATATGATGAGGGAGATTAACATGTTATATCAATCTGCTTAGTCAGTAAGACTTTGGTCTTTTTTAGGGTCAACTTTTCTTCCTCAACTATACTTCCTCAAAGTTTGTAGCACTAAGCACACCTTGCTTTCTAGGAAACAATTAAATAACTGTTTTTCCCCATGTTTTTATATATGTAGTTTTAGATTTTCAATAAGGCTGATTTCTTTTTTATCAAATTTTCATGTTTACTTGACAAAAAGTATGGGAAAATTGGGAAGCAGTTTGACAAAAATTGGTTTAGATCCATTATCTTACATCATGGATCCCATGATAGAGTTCCTAGTGGATACTCAGATGCATTAAGAAATGGTTGGAGGTACTATTCACATCTTTAGCTAATAAGAGAAATATTAACCAAACAAGGAACAGAAACCAAAAAAGAAATTGAAGAGTTTTTGCACAAACAAAATCAATTCAGCTAGGAAAAGAAGGGTAACTCTTGACTGGGAAAATAATCTTTACAACTAATATCTTTGAAAAGAGTTTTATATCCAAGATATCATAGGATCATTAACTTAGAACTATAAGGAACTTTAGAGGTAATCTAATGTAACTCTTCCATTTTACAGAAGAGGAAACTGAGGCTTAGACAGATTAAGTGACTCACTTATGGTCTTAGAGCTAGTAAATTCCAGAGACCAGATTTGAATCCAGGTCTTCCTGAATCCAAGTTCAGCATGTTATCCACAATGACTCATTACCCAATGGATGATGATGAGGAGGAGGAGGAGGAGGATGATGATGATGATGATGGCAATAGTAACAATAATAATAGCTATTTACTATGTGCCAGATGCTGTGTTAAACACATTTCAAATGTTATCTCATTTGGGTTTCTGGGTCAGGTGGGCAACAAGATGGCAGACTAGAGATTTCCTATGATCCTTGTGAGCTCTCAAATCTCTCCAAAACAGAAATTATGTGCCAAAGATAAAGTGATTTTAGCTATTTTCATGGTCTAAGACATTCTAGATACAAAAGAAAGTCAACAAAACAAAAAACAGAAACCCAGGAACTGATGCTTACAAAAAGAGGCTAAAGACAGTACCCGCCCTCAAGGAGCTCACAGTCTAATTGGGGGGACAACAAGCAAATATGTATGATAAAAAGTAAATAATTAATAGTGGGAAGGCACTAGAATTAAGAGGGCTGGGAAAGGTGTGTTATAGAAGAGAGGATTTTAGTTGAGACTTGAAGGAATCCAAGGAAACTAGGAAACAGAGATGAGGAGGGAGAGAATTCAAAGCATGGGGAACAGCCACAGAAAATATCAGGAACTGGAAGATGGAATGTTTTGTTCATGGAACAGCCAGGAGGCCCAGTCATTGTATCAAAGAGTATGTGTCTGAGAGTAAGGTTTAAGAAGACTGAGAAGGGGGGTGTAGCCAAGATGGCTGAGTGAAAGCAGTGACTTGCTTGAGCTCTCCCCCAAACCCCTCCAAACACTCATAAAAAATGGCTCTAAACAAATTCTGAAGCAGCAGAACCCACAAAAAGACAGAGTGAAACAAATTTCCAGCCCAAGACAACCTGGATGATTGATGAGAAAGGTGTATCACGCCGGGCTGGGAGCGCAGCGCCCCGTGGCATGGGCGTGCAGGCCACAGGGAATCTGGAGCAGGCCTCAGAGGACTGAATCTCGGGCAGCTGTGGAGGTTTCCAGACTCCTCAATCCATGAATACCAAAGACAACTTAGAAGGTCAGTGGGAAAAGTCTGTTTCTGTTGCGCTGAGACAGGAGGGCGGGGTCTCAGCTTCATTCCCAAAGAGCGTGCTCTGGGGGGGGGGCAGCTGCTTCCCCAGCTTCCAGCCCACAGACTGAGGGGTAATCCAGTCGCTGATTGGAGAGGGACTGCAGAGATCTCTTTGCCAGTGCTGAAGCAGGAATCTCTTGCTTTGCCCGCGCTTGGATCTGGGTCACAGTTCTGGGCAGCGGGCCTGAGGTGAGGAGGAACGCTGGCATGGTGGAGCTTACAGTGGCTGTGGAGAGGAACCCCTGCTCACAGTTACAGGACAGAAAGGAGTACTTGTGGTCTCAGGCCAGGAAAGGAGTAAACACCTTGCCCCTTATCATACCACCTTGCAAGAACTGAACATTTACAGGTCCCTAAAAGTGTCTCTGAAACCAGCTGTACAAACCCCTGAAGCTTGGGACAGTACATTCTCCACATTGGAAGCAGACTCTTACCTTAACAAGGAGTTTAAAACTCAAGTAATTGACTGGTATCATGAGCAAGCAGTGCAAAAAGAGTCAGACTATATTATCTTACTTTGGTGAAAAAGAAGATCAAAATATACAACCAGAAAAAGACAACAAAGTCAAAGCTCCTACATCCAAAGCCTCCAAGAAAAATATGAATCAGTCCCAGGCCTTGGAAGAGCTCAAAAGGGATTTTAAGAAGCAAGTAAGGGAAGTAGAGGAAAAACTGGGAAGAGAAATGAGAGTGATGCAAGAAAATCATGAAAAACAAGTCAACAGCTTGCTAAAGGAGACCCAAAAAAATACTGAAGAAAATAACACCTTAAAAAATAGCCTAACCCAAATGGCAAAAGAGGTCCAAAAAGCCAATGAGAAGAAAAATGCCCTAAAAAGCAAAATTGGCCAAATGGAAAAGGAAGTCCAAAAGATTACTGAAGAAAATACTTCCTTAAAAATTAGAATACAGCAATTGGAAGACAGTGACTTTATGAGAAATCAAGACACTGTAAAACAAATCCAAAAGAATGAAAAATTAGAAAACAATGTGAAATATCTCATTGGAAAAAACAACTGACCTGGAAAATAGATCCAGGAGAGAGAATTTAAAAATTATTGGACTATCTGAAAGCCATGATCAAAAAAAGAGCCTAGGCATCATCTTTTAAGAAATTATCAAGGAAAACTGCCCTGATATAGTAGATCCAGAGGGCAAAATAGAAATTGAAAGAATTCACTGATTACCTCCTGAAAGAGATCCCCAAAGGAAAACTCCTAGGAATATTGTAGCAAAATTCCAGAGTTCCCAGGTCAAGGAGAAAATATTACAAGCTGCCAGAAGGAAACAGTTCAAGTACTGTGGAAACACAATCAGGATAACACAACATTTAGCAGCTTCTACATTAAAGGACCACAGGGCATGGAATATAATATTCCAGAGGGCAAAGGAGATAGGATTACAACCAAGAATCACCTACCCAGCAAAACTGAGTATAATCCTTCAGGGGAAAAAATGGGCATTCAGTGAAATAGAGGACTTTCAAGCATTCTTGATGAAAAGACCAGAGCTGGAAAGAAAATTTGACTTTCAAATACAAGACTCAAGTGGAACACTAAGAGGTAAACAGGAAAGAGAAATCATAAGAGACTTATTAAGGTTGAACTGTTTACATTCCTGCATGGAAAGATGATATTTATAACTCATGAGACCTTTGTCAGTATTAGGGTAGTTGGAGGAAAAAAATTATAGGTATGTATATATAGATAGATTGATAGAGGGAACAGGGTGAGTTAAGATTAAGGGGTCATATCTGGAGAATAAAATTAAGGGATGAGAGAGGATTATACTCGGAGAAGAAGAAAGGGAGAAGTAGAATGGGGTAAATTATCTCACAAAAAAACAGAAAAGAAAAGTCTCTTACAGTGTAGGGGAAATGGAGGAAGGTGAGAGGGAATGAGTGAATCTTATTCTCATAGGATTTGGCTTAAGGAGGGAATAACATACACATTCAACTGGGTATGGAAATCTGTCTTACCCTACAGGAAAATAGGGGGAGAAGGGGACAAGAGAGCAGGGGGATGATAGAGAGGAGGGCAGACTGGGAAAGGGGGTAATCAGAAGCAAATACTTCTGAGGAGGGACAGGGTCAAAAGAAAGAATAGAATAAATGGGAAGGCAGGATAGGATTAAGGGAAATAGAGTTAGTTTTTCACATAACTGTACATGTACATGTACAACCTATATTGAGTTGCTTGCCTTTTCAATGAGGGTGGGTGGGGAGGGAGGAAGAGAGAAAATTTGAAACCTAAAGTTTTAAAATCATGTTTAAAAAAATGTTTTTCACATGCTACTACTGGGAAATAAGAATACAGGAAATGGGGTACAGAAGTCTATCTGCCCTACAGGAAAATAGAAGGGGAAGGGGATAAGAGAAGGGGGAGAGATAGAAGAGAGGACAGACTAGGGGAAGGATATTCAGAATGCATGCCACCTTGGGGTGGGGGGAGGGGTGAGATGGGGTGAAAATTTGGAACTCAAAAACTTGTGGAAGTGAATGTTGAAAACTAAAAATAAACAAATTTACATATATATAAAAAGAAGACTGAGAAGGGAGGAGGAGGAGTTTAGGTTATGAAGGGTTTTAAATGCCAAGCAGAGCATTTTGCATTTGATTCTGGAGGCAATAGGGAGCCACTGGAGTAGGGGCATGACATGTTACAAATTGATCTTAAGAAAATTATCTTGGTGGTTAAATGAAGGATGTTTTGAGGTAGAGAGAGATTTAAGGCAGGCAGACCCACCAACAGGCTTTTGTAATAGTACAGGCATGTGGTGATGAGGGCCTGAACTAGAGTGGTGGCAGTATCAAAAGAGAGAGGGGGACATATTCCAGCGATATGAAATTGATAGGCCTTGGAAACAGATTGGATATGGAGGTAAGAGACAGTGAAGAGTACAGGATCACTCCTAGGTTTCAAGACTGAGGGATTGGGAAGAAAGGGCCTTCCTTTCCTTCTACAATAATAAGGAAAGTGAGAGCCTTTAGGAGGAAAGATTATTAGTTTTGGAAATGTTAAATTTAAGATGTCTACTGGCTTTCCCAATTCAAGATGTCTGAAAGGTAGTTGGAAATTTGAGATTGGAGGTCAGCAGAGAGGTTAGGGAGGCAAAGGCTGATTATAGAATCATCAGCATAGAGATGGTAATTAAATCCATAGGAGCTGATGAAATCACCAGCTGTAGTACAGAGAGAGAGAAGAGTAGAGTGCTCAGGACAGAACCTTGTAGAACACCTAGAGGTAGAGGATATGATTTAGATGAGGATCCAGCAAAGGAGACTGAAGAGGAGCAGCCTGTTAGGTAGGAGGAGAACCAGAAGGGAGTTATATCTGAAAAAACCTGGAGAAAAGAGAGTATCTAGGAGAAGAAAATAATTAGCAGTGCTGTACAGAGGTTGAAAAGAATGAGGATTGAGAAAAATCTATTGGATTAAGCAATTAAGAGATTATTGGTAACTTTTGAGAGAGCAGTTTGGGTGAAAGGAGGAGATCAGAAGCAAGACAGTGGAGGCACTTGTAATAATTTTTCAAGGATTTTAACCTCAAAAGGCCACAAAGTTATAAATTATTAGTAGGTGGGGATGGATTGAGTAAGGATTTTTTGAGGGGAGGGATGGAGTTGGGACATGAAACATTTGTAGGCAGCAGGAAAGGAGCCAGTAGGTAGAGACTGAAAATAAGTGAAAGAGTTGGGAAGACAAAAGGGGCAATCTGTTGTAGGAAATGGAGGAGATTGCTTGAGCAGGTATAGAGGTTGGCCTTGGTAAAGAATATGGCCACATCATCATGTGAGACAGAGATGAAGATAGAGATAGTGGCAGAAGGCATCTGTGTGATGGATGAGTAAGAGGAGAGAAAAGGGAGCTCAAAGTGAATGGTTTCAATTTTTTTCCTGTAAAATATAAGCCAAGGTTCTCAGCTGAGAGTGTAGGGGAAGGGGAAGCTATAGAAAATCGGGAGAGAGATGAAAAGGTTTGGAAGGGCTGCTGTGGAGAGTAGGGATAGTGAGTTGATGAGAGGTATAGTAAGATTGCCTAGCAATAATAATCTCAACTGAAAGCCCAGTTGAGGTTGTAAAATATAAATTTTCAGAGGACTCAATCAGAACAATTGTTTGATTTTCTCCACCTTTGTTCAGTAGTACATGCGTAGGGGTGAAGGTAGCAGACGATGGGACTGATCCAAGGCTGAGGCTTGGCAGGGTACAATTGGTGAAATAAGGGTGAAATAAGAGAAGAGGACAGAGGAGAACTGAATTGGTTGCCTAATGGGTCAAGGTGGGAAAAGAGGAGAAAGTGGCCAGCACAGGGGAGATGACATGGGAGAGAATTAAATGGTTAAAAGACTGAAGCATAAAATGGAAGGTGTACCAATGATTCTATTTGGATGATCTCAAAATAGGAAAGGAAGGGTGGGGAAGAGTGATGCACTCAGAGAGGGAGAAAGAGAGAGGAAGAATGGGGTAAATTATCTCATATCAATAGTGCATGCAAGGAAGAATTTATAAAATGGAAAGAGTAGTGGGCAACACTTGAAACTCATTCTCCTCTGAACTAGTGCAAAGAGCAAAGAACACACTCACACACATAACTGGGTACAGAAATTCATCTTACCCAACAGAGAAGTAAAAGGGAAAGGGTTAAGAGAAAGATGCAAAGGGAATAAGCGGAAGGGTAGGGAGGCAGTGGTCAGAAGCAAAACAGACAAAATATACAAAACATCAAAAAAAAAAAGAGGGGACAGGGTAAAAAGAGAGAAGGATAAGTATAAGAGAATAAGATGGGGGGAAAGTCACAATAAACTTAACTATGAATATGAACTCATCCATAAAATGCAATAAGGATAACAGAATGGATTACAAATCAGAATGCAACAATATGTTGTTTACAAGAAACACATTTGAAACAGATACACATACGTTTAAAATAAGGAACTAGAGTAGAATCTAATATGCTCCAGTTGAAGTTTAAAAAAAATAGGCAGAGACAGCAATCATGACCTCAGAGCAAAGCAAAAATAGACCTATTTGAAAAAGATAAATAGGGAAACCGCATTTTGCTAAAAGGGACTATAGACAATGAATTAATATCAACACTGAATATTTATACACCAAATGGCATAGCATCTACATTCTTAGAGGAAAAGTTAAATGAGTTACTGGAAGAAATGGACAGTATCTATAGATAGGGGAAGAATTCATAACCAAACAAGAGACAGAAAGGTTCACAGGAAGTAAAATGGATGATATTGATTGATTACATAATACTTAAAATTTTTGTACAAAGAAAGCAAATGTAGCTAAAATTAGAAGACAAGCAAGAAACTGGGGGGAGGGGAATCTTCATAGTAAGTTTTTTTGCTAAAGGTTTCATTTCTAAGATATGTAAGAAACAAAACCAACATAGCCAAGATTTGATGGAAAGCAGAAAAATGGGGGAAATTTTTACAGCAAAGTTCTCTGATAAAGGTCTCACTTCTCAAATATATAGAGAACTGAGCCAAATTTATAAGATCGAGTCATTCCTCAAATAATAAATGGCTAAAGAATATGAACAGGCAGTTTTCAGAAGAAATCAAAAATACGTATAGTAAAAAAAATGCTCTGAATTACTACTGAATTAGTGAAATGAAAATTAAAACAACTCTGTTACCACTTCACACCTGGTTAATATAACAAAGAAGAAAAATGACAAATATTGGAGAGGATGTGGGAAGATTGGGACACTAATGCAATGTTAGTGGAGTTGTGAACTGATCTAATCATTCTGGACAGCAATTTGGAACTATACCCAAAGGGCTATAAAACTGTGTATCCCCTTTCATCTAGCAATACCAGGACTAGGTCTGTACTTCAAAGAGATTTTTTTTAAAAAGAGAGAAAAAACAAAAGACCTATATGTATACAAATATTTATAGTAGCTCTTTTAGTGATGGCAAAGAATTGGAAATTGAGGGGATGTCTTAAGATAATTACCTCAATTTATGGAATTCAGACGTGGCACACAAAGCAGTAAGTGTCTCAGCCATCCACAAAAGAGTTAACCAACTCTTTAAAGGGGACTACTTAATCTTATTGGTATCATGGGCTTCTTCTGCAGTCTGATGATGCCTAATGACCCCTTCTCAGAATGTTTTTTTTAATAATTGGAGAAAATGACAATTTTTGGTTAGAGGTTAGTGAAAATAGAGATTTAACATTTTTCCCATCCAAGTTCACAGATCCTTAGAGGAGGTTAAGGTTAAGAATCCCTGCTTCTCCTTATAGAAATATTTAGCCTTCAGTTGGTTTGTTTCCATCCCTGAATATGCCTTAATCTCTTCCAATTCGCATCCCCTAACAAAATATGAACCTTCTGTAATAGTCAAATATATCCTCCACATCTCAATCCTAGGGAAAGTAGGGGTGGAGGCCAAGAGAATCCATTTTCTCTTGCCACTGCCATCTGTCCTCTCAGCCAGCCATGAGCCCACAGTCAATCTCATTAGATCCTGTTGGTTATATCAAATGACTTAGGCCAGGTACATGCTTACCTTAAATGCAAATTCAAGATCTAAAGATAATGAATCAATGACAGGTGGGAAAAAAAACCCCAAAACAATATAACAACCTCATTTGTAAATGTTTACAGCAGCAAGGATATATAGGTATAGCTCTCCATATTCCCTAAAATGGGGACATACTTAGGTCAGTAACAACAGCAGCCCACCTTAGAATAAATGGTTCTTAAATCAGAAGAGCTACCTTCCCTTCTTGATACCATTTTATATAAAATAATCTAAAAAGTGGGCCTTCATGCATCTAGCCTATCTCTGTCCTGGGTCTCCATGACTAAGGGCTATATATACACACCATTTAAAATATTAATGACATGAATTTGGCATTAATTCCTATTTATATGGACTAATTCCTCTTTGTAAGGTCTGCTTTCTCTGTCTCTGGGGTGAGGTGGCAATTTCCCTCCCCCCAAGCCCTGTGTCCATTCTATCTCAGTGAGTGAGGAGCTGCAGGCTCATGTTGGCCCTTAGGGGACAAAATGTGGGCAGAAATGAACAGCGCATTGAAATTCTGGTAAGGCACACCAGATGGACAATAAATTGGGTCCAGAATTTGATAGGAAGAAACAGTCAGGATAAACAGCATTTGGAAAATTGTGCACTGATTTGAATGATTCTAAGCTGCTCCTTGACACAAGAACTCATCTTATTAAAATCAATATTCTTCTAATAATCCTGTGAATAAAAAAAATACACACTACTACCTCTGATCAAAATTGTGTAATACTCAAAAGGCAATGAAGAAACAAATCTTGAGAGTAACTAGATTGCAACATATTACCAATGATGACTTGGATGCAAGAATGGGCATAAAACATTTCAATCTAGAAAATACATGAACAGAAAAGAAGGTTGGCAAGTGATGTAGCTAGAGTCAAAAATAACAAATAGACAGTCCAAGGGCTACATGGTTAACCACATAAAAAACCATCAATGATGAGGATGATAATGACAAGGCAAATAAGCTGTACTGAAACTGGAATATCATTATGGATAAAACTATTGCCTAGAATGGCCTGGACATACAATTAATTTGTCAAGATTTAAGATCTGTGTTTTTAACAGATACTAAAAATTCAACCTCCAAACTATATGAAATGAAAAACTTTCAAAATAGAGACCAAGTGGAAAACATTAAATATAAGAATTGAATAAGGTTCATGTTTTTGTCATCCTATCTTTTTCTATAATTAAAAATCCTTTTAGTGAGTCTACAGAAAATAAGCTTATATCTCAGTAAAATTATCTAATCATACAGAGCAGTTATTTTATCCATTTGTGAATAGTCTGTATAACATTAGGTATAAAGGAATAATAGGGGAATAGTGATTTTTCCTTGTATTGTTTCTACCCAAAGTTCATCAAAAAGATGAGAAAATGAGATTATATAGATGATATTGAAAATAATGGTGATATTGACAATAGGTATATGTTACTGGATTTAGCAAATGTACCTCAAAGTGGGAGCTTATGAAATGTGTAGTCAGAAGGCCCTATATGAGTAACATCAACATGAACTCGACTAATAATATGTTGGCAAAAAAGTAACGAAAGAATGGCTGACTCGTGGTTTTGTTTACAGAAACAGAAGTTTTATGATACCTATTTATGATGAGGCCTCTGACACCAAAAATTATACAACTGTTATCAGTGTATCACAGACTTAGAACTGGAAGAGAATTTAATGGCCATCTAATCCAACAAACTCATTTTACAGATGAAGAAACTGAGGCCCAGAGAGGTTAAGTAACTTGTCCAAGGTCACACAGATAGTAAGTGACAAAGAGAGATTTGAATATGATCTTGACTCCAATGCCTAGAAAGCCATGGTCAAGTGGCCAGAATTATATATCTTTCATAAGCTACTAAACAACAAATATCCATGCTAGAAATACAGACCCCCCCCTCCCCAAATATTCTTGATAATTCAACAAAAAAATGTACTAGAACTGGAGCATTATCACAGACAGAATTGAAAAACAGCATGGTATGCTGGAGAGGGCATGAGCTTTGAAGGCAGAAAGGCCTGGGCTCAAATCCCAATTCTGCTTATATAGAACACTGGCCAAGTGAACTCTCTTGGCCTCAAATCAAATCAACTGAAGAAAATTCTTCTTTCTGGAGTGTACATATTCGTCTCTTGTGTCTTTTAATCAGTTTGATAGTGCAGTGGATAGAGCACTGGATCTGGGGTCAAGAAGACCAGAATTCAAAGCCTGCTTATAATAATTGTTGACGATAGGACCCCAAAATGTAGTCCCTTGGACGAAATGTCCCTAATGCCCATTTAGAGGCATTTGGCAAAACAGACAGTTTGTATTTTTCCACTGTGTCAGGCCGATATGGTTTGTAGCTTTTTGCTTGAATGAACTCTTGGCCTTTGCAGGGGGCCTTGAGTCATTCTCCTGCTGCTGCCTTAGTTAACATTAGATCCTCCCACCAGTTCATGGTCCTGATAAAGTACCTCCCTGTACCCAAGCTTCACCCAAGCCTGATATCAACAAAGGTCCCTGAGAACTTTTCCCATCTGGGTCTGATTAGAAATGCCCCCTCCTATATCTGGAAACTGTTCTCAACCCAGCCCATTCGTGGGGTATATAATCTTGATACCTGAACCCCAACTTTGAACATGTCTCCTCCATGATAAGTCTCCCCCCTTGCTCACATTGGGTGAGTTTCTTGCATCCCTGGGAATGAACCTCTTTGTTTATGTTGTCATACAGTATTTATATGTTTTGTTTGCCTGCTTGCTGTGCCTCATAATAATTATATTATATGTATTATATATACAACAATGTGCCACTCATTACTGCATCGTTTTCCTGAATACCAGTTTCCTAGAAATTCCCAAACCCAGGTATTTATTTTAACCTGAGCCGTGTATTCTCACATATCATAATATAGTTCCACAAAAGAAGCATTCATCTGTAGGTTGTTGTAAAGATTAAATGTTTGTTATTGTTGTTGAGTCATTTCAGTCATCTCTGACTCTCTATGACTCCACTTGAGGTTTTCTTGGCAAAGATATTGACGTCGTTTGTTATTTCCTTCTCCAGCTATTTTATAGATGAGGAACTGAGGCAAATGGTTAAGTGACTTACCCGGGGTCACACAGCTACTGTCTGAGGGCAGATTTGAACTCAGGAAGATGAGTATTCTTGATTCCAAACCCAGTTCTCTATCCACCATGCCACCTAGCAGCCCATAAGATCAATTAAGGTATTTATAAAGTGCTTAACACAATGCTGCACTGGAACTTAGTAAATGCATGTTTCCTTCCGTCCTTGGATTCTTTCCCTTCTCAATAGATTGCCAACTTCAATCACTCCCTGTCTCTCTCTAATCTTCATCCTTGTTCCTTCCCTTACTGCCTTGGAACGTAAAACTTTCATCAGATTCTACTGTTCTGTCTGCCTCTCTCTTCTCTTGTCTCTCCTCTTTGAGATTTCGTAGCACTTACTCCTGGTTTTCCTGCTACCGGTCTAACCCATCCTCAGTCTCCACTGCTAGATCATTATCAATACTACACTCCTTACCTGTGGGTATTCCCAAAGGCGCTGTCCTAGATCCCCTAATCTTCTCTCTAGTTATACTCTCAGTGACCTCATCTGCTCGCATAGGTTTCCTTTTCATCTCATTTCTGATGAATCACAAATCAAATATCAGTCTTAGGCTCTTCCCCAAGCTTCATTCATGCATCACTAAGTGCTTATTGGATATTTCAAACTGGATGTTCCAGAGACATCCCACATTTAGCATATCCAAAATGGAACTCATTCTATTTTTCCCCAAACAAGCCCTTCTCTTTCAAACTTCTCTACTTTGTAACGTTGGCATGATTCTTGACTTCTTACTCTGTCTGTCCCACATCAGTGGCCAATTCTTGTCATTTCTATCTCTACAACATTTTCTACATGTGATTCCTTCTTGCTACTCACCCACTTACCACCTTCCCTCATTTCCACTCAGCTAGATAATTGCAACAGCCACCTAATTGATCCCCCAATCTCTCCTCATTCTACTTGATCCTCCATACTGTCAACCAAGAGATTTCCCTTATGCGCAAATCTGAACATGTCACTCTCCCATTCAGTAAACTCCAGTGGTTTCTGATTGTCTCTAAGGTCAAATATAAATTCTTCTATTTAGCTTTTAAAGCTTCTTATAGCCTGATAGGTGACACAGTTGATAGAGACTGGACTAGGGAATCAGAATGACATGAGTTCACATCCCACCCCAGATGCTTATTTGCTGTGTGATTCTGGACAAGTCATATAAACTCTGTTTTTCTCCATTTCCTTGGCTGTAAAATGAGGATAATAATAGTACCCACTTCCCAGGGTTATTGTGAGGATCAAATGAAATAAAAATTTTTTTGGGGGGGTGGTGAGGCAATTGGAGTTAAGTGACTTGCCCAGAGTCACACAGCTATAAGTGTTGTGTGTCTGCAGTCACATTGGAATTCAGATCTTCCTGACTCCAGGGCCAGTGCTCTATCCATTGTACCAACTAGCTGCCCCAATGAAATAATATATTTAAAGGGTTTTTGCAAACCTCAAAGTGCTATACAAATGCTAGTTTTTATTATTAAAACCTTTCACAATTGTCCCAACCAATCTTTCCAGGGTCATTTTATACTACTACCACTCCTGAACCATGTGATCCAGGCAAATTTACGTTATTTGTCTTCCTCAAATATGAACCCCTATCTCCCATCTTTGTGCCTTTGAACTGGCTGCCTCTCATGCCTGGAATGTCCTCCCTCTTCCCCCCTGCCTCACAGAATCCCACTCCTTCTCAGGGTTATCCTCTATTGAAGCTATCCTCTATTGAACTAATTTGATTTTATTCTGTTTAGATTTATTTCATACATTCTTTTACATATATATATGTATATATAGTTGGTATTTCATTCATCAGATTATAAGGGATTAATTCATTCATTGTATTTATATTTCCAGTACCTAGCACAATGCCTGTCTCATAATAGGTATTTAATAAATACTTGATTGATGATATTAGCAATTAACATTTAGTCCATATAGAATTATTTTATTACTTGTTTCCTTTTAATTGTAGCTCTTTGTTGGAAAATTCTGTAAACTCATTTAATTTTTAAAAACCTACCTTTTTTACCTTCAAGTGACATACCTAGGTTTGAAGGCTATGCAATTTTAATACCTATTTTTCTACATGTGCCTGAAAATCTCCCTGTGCCTATGCTCTACCACTGCTTTAGATGCCAGCTGCCCCCAGAGGTTCTCACTCACTCCTCCACAAGCAGACTTTTCAGATACAAAATCCTCCAGGCCTCATCCAGCATGGGGGATTCATCTCCCTTCACCCATAGGAGCATTCATCAGTGGAACCCCTCTTCTACTTCCACAGTAAGGCCTCCTTTCTTTCCTCCCCTTTTCAAACAGTCCCCCCTCTTCTTCCCCCCCTCCATGGGCTCTTCTCTTTCTGAGACCACAGAAGTCATCTTCCTCTTACTGTTACCCTTGGATTTGACCCCTGTGCATCACTCACTCATCTCTATCCCCCTACTCCCCGCTCCTCCTTTCAGGTACCCCTCAAATGTCGTAATGCAGTTCCACAAAAGAAACATTCACCTGCAGGTTGGTTGTCACCAGTTCTGTCCATAACCCTTCCTGTCCACCTCTTCATCGCTCTTGCTACCAGATTTCCACCTTCACCCTTGTCTCCTTGTGTACCTTTAGAAAGAAGTCTCTCACTAGTCTTTCTGTTGTCACTCTATTGCTGTTGCTGTCCTTGTGTGCGGCTTCATTTATTCATTTCTGCATTTTGGTTGTTTGGGGTGTTTAAGATGCCAATAATCTCTTCAGTTCTGGTTTTCTCTCTCTCTCTTCTCTCTCTCCTCTCCTCTTCTCTCTCTCTCTCTCTCTCTCTCTCTCTCTCTCTCTCTCTCTCTCTCGGCAATGGGATTAAGTGACTTGCCCAGGATCACACAACTAGTGAGTGTTATGTGTCTGAGGCCGCATTTGAACTCAGGTCCTCCTGACTCCAAGGCCATTGCTCTATCCACTGCGCCATCTAGCTGTCCCCTCTGGTTTTCTTTCCAGAAATGTTTCAAATTCTTCTTTATTATTGAATTGTTTCTGAATTGAATTATTAAATTGAATTTTGCATTCTTGATTATTTTTCCCCAATATGTCCTAAACAAAACTCCCCCTAAAACTTCCCCTTAAACCGCCTCCCCCCCCCCCATGACTCCTACCTTCCCTATTACTGTACAGGTCAACACCATCCTCCCAGTCACTCAGGCTCATAGCCTAGATGTCATCTTGGACTTTTCACTATCTCTCATTTCCCATATCCAAGGAGCCAAGGCCTATGGATTTCACCTTTGCAACATCTCTCAAATATGACCCCTTCTCTCCTGACACTGCCAACACTCTAGTGCAGGCCTCATCACATCATATCTTGATTACTGAAATAGCCTGCTGGTGGAGCTGCCTGCCTTTAGACCCTTCCCCACTCCAATCCATCCTCTATTCAGCCCACAGTAATTTTCCTAAAATGCAGGTCCAATCTTGTAACTCATCCCTATTCAATAAACTCCAGTAGGCTCCCTATTGCATCCAGAAGTAAATACAAAATGCTCTGTTTGGCATTCAAAGCCTT
This sequence comes from Phascolarctos cinereus, assembly GCF_003287225.1. Classification (NCBI taxonomy): domain Eukaryota; kingdom Metazoa; phylum Chordata; class Mammalia; order Diprotodontia; family Phascolarctidae; genus Phascolarctos; species Phascolarctos cinereus. The sequence continues at coordinate 46,203,683 of NW_027556098.1, forward strand.
TCACAGCCTAACCCCCTCCTCCTCTTACTTTTCACTCCCCAGTATATACTGTTCAATTCAGTGGTACTGACCTCTTTCTCTCAGCTCCAGGCATTATCTCTGGCTATCCCCCATGCCTAGAATGCTCTCTCTTTTCCACTCCAACTACTGACCTCCCTGGCTTCCTTTAAGTCCCAAATAAAATTCTACCTCCAACCAGAAGTCTTCCTCAACCCCTCTTAATTCCACTCTGTTAATCATTTCCTATTTATCCTTTTTATAGCTTGCTTTGTATATATTTGTTTGCATATTGTCTCTCTCATTATATTGCAAGTTACTTGAGTGTAGAGATTGTCTTTTGCTTCTTTTCTTGTATACCTAGAACTTAGCACAGTGCCTACCACATAGTAGGTAGTTAATAAATGTTTATTTTAACTGAGGTGATCTATGAATTCTTTCAACTGGAATTTCATTTTCTATGTTTAGAAGTTCTGGACAGTTCTCTATTATTTCCTTCATTATTAAGGTGGGTTTTTTTTCTTTTCTTTGCGTCATGTTCTTCGGAGAGACCTTTCAGATTGTCTCTAGGTATCCTGTCTTCAGACAACCTACTATTACTTTTTTTCCCCTTCCCATTATTTTACTTACTGCTCACTTCTGACTTTCCCCCCCCTCTGACTGTGGTTTGCTTGGGGGCTGGATCTCAAAGGATCAGCTTCCTCCGACACTGGGCAATTCACAGTTTACCATCCTAGGTCTCTGCTCCAATCGACTTTTGGGTGGTCAGAAGTGGTTCCAGCTGGATTCTGTGCTCTTTCCCTCAGGCTTGGTGGAGTACTGCACAACTGCCCACATGCGAAATATCCTGTCCTGGTGATCTGTCCCACTCTCTCTGTTCTCTGACCTGGCATTGGCAGTTCAGAGTCTGTTTCCCTCCCCTTATAGCCATCACCACACTGGCACTTCAGAGCTTTGCATCACTGGCACTTCTAGGTGGCAGCTCCCTGCAGGCTTTGGCTCCTAAAGGGTTGTGGCCAAGCTGGCTGTCAGGACCTGAGCAAAATTCTGTAGCCTGGAGCTGGGGTCTTCATGGCACTGGAGAGAGGGAGGCAGGACCAGGATACAGGAGTAGGCACTGAGGTAAACCTGACTTAAGTCCTTGATTACGCTAATGCAGCCTTGCTGTACTGTGGGAAGAAATATCATAGAAGGTGAGGGAATAACATATAAGTCTTGTAATTTCCCCCTTTGTAACATCCCTCATATACACTTCCTTCCCTTCTCTGACAAGACAATCATCCTGACTCAAGCCCTCATGCCTGGATTATTGCAGTGGCCTACTGGTTGGTCCCTCGCCTCAACTGTCTCCTCATTCCAATTCATCTGCCAATGAGCTGTCAAATTAATCTTAATATATGGATCTACATCACTGTCCATCCCCCCAACACTCATTGCCATCCAATAAATTCCAGGGGCTCCCTTCTGTCTCTAGGATCAAAAATAAAATATTCTGTTTGGTTTTTGGAGTCCTTTTATCCTTTTCCAGTCTTCTAATAACTTCCTTCCCCTCCACGTATTCTGCAATTCAGGGACACTGGCCTACATGTTGTTACTCACACCAAACACAACATCTACCATTTCCAAACATTTTCTTTTCTCCGGTGGTCCTCCATGCCTGGAATCCTACCCCTTCTATCGTTACATCTGCATGAAGTCTTTCCAAGTCCTCCTTAAACTTAGATCCTTTCCCTCTGATACTATCCTCATATTTCCTGTACATATTTTGTATGCACATAGTTGTTTACATGTTGGCCCCTCCACTAGATTGTAGGGGTATTCTAATTATAATTGAGGGGATACTTATTATTCTGCTATCATACTAACAATAGTCATTGGGGGGCTGTGACCCAAATAGTCATTACTACAAAGTGACTTAGGATACAGTTAAAACAGCCCACTTTAGAACAATCGGGAAAGAACCCTGACATCTTGGGTTTTAAAAACTAAAGCTGAGAACTGAATTTTAAGTTTTCTCACAATTCACTTAGAAGGTTTAAATGTACTAACTATAACAGGTCATTTGGGGTTGCATAAGAATTACAATATTGTTTATCACATGATTCTACTTGACAGGAACAGCATAAAATAGAAAACATTTGCCCTTTAAACCCTCTACAAGCTTTCTGAAGGGGGGTGGGGATATAAAACTATCCACATGGTAAATAGGTTTAATTTAATATAGAAGTTTGCTTTAACAACAGAAAGCCTGGTTCTTATTACTTTGTATATAAAATATGACCCTTTAGGAAGTCTAACATTGCATGAAAAATACACATTTGGTTAGTTGATGAGGTACAAGATTAATCTTACTCTGGGAACCATGATTCATGTTTGAAGTACTTGGATTGGTTTTGAACATCATTACTACTCTCAAATAGCTTTGAATATCTTACTCTTTGTACTCGATTCAGCTTTCAAAGGAAAAGGAGATTTAAATTCAAATGACCAATTCTAGCAACTAGATGGTAAATCCCACAAGATTATAGAAAGTTAACCCAAAATAGGTGATCAATAAGTAAATTAATTAAAAATTGGTAATCTCATTTGAAGAACTCTTTTTCCACATGCTTACATGTAGTGCACATCTTTTATCTTCCTTTTCTTCCATTTATTGATATTCCTGTTTCTTACTTGATTCTTTTAATGATTGACTAGTACAAGAGTATGAACCATTTAACAGCTGCTCACTGTGTTTAAATTTTATTCCATCCAATAAAATTGGTGAGGTGGCACAAGATAGTGAAAACAGCATTACACTAGGAGTCAGAAAGCCTGGGTGCTAGCCCTGGCTCTGCCACTAAAAAGCTGTTTGTTGGCTTTGGGCAAATAATTTCTCTTTTTCAGGGCAGCTAGGTGGCACAGTGCATAGAGACCCGGCCCTGAAATCAGGAGGACCCGAGTTCAAATCTGGTCTCAGATCAAACACTTGACACACTGGGCAAGTCACTTAACCCCAATTTCCTTAAAAATAAATTTCTCTTTTTGGCCCTCAACTGTCAAATCTGTATGTCAAGAATATCACTTTCCCTAAGGGACAGGACTGAACCAGAGGATCTCTTAAAGCCCCTTCCAAAACATATGAATCTGTGAGAAAAAGAAAAATTATACTGAAAAATCTTTCAAGGTCTAAGTGTAATACTTGGTCTCCCTTTTGATAACTGTACTTGAACAATTATAAAATATGATTATAATACTACTGCAGTACAATTAAAAAACATTTAATAAACACATATTATGGGTAAGGCAGTATGTTGGATGTTGAAGATATAAAGGCAAAATGAAAAACAGCACCTGCCCTCAGCCATCACAGTTTTAGAACTAGAAGGTAACTTAAAGGTTATCTAAATCCAACTCCTTCATTTTAAAGAAAAAGAAAGTGAGGCTCAAAGAGATTAAGCAGTTTATCTAAGAATATACTGCTAGGAAATGCCAGAACAGATAGTTTAACTCAGGGCGTCTCACTCCAAATTCAGAGAAGTTCATCACTATATCAAACACTGAGTGACAATTTGACTTCAGCTCCAGCAATTCACGAATCATTTAATAGATTTTTGAAGTATCTAAGAATATATGAAACCAATTTTGAGAAGGGATTTCATTTCATAACAGCACATGTTCTGAGGTAGCACGGCATAATGAAGAGCAGGCCTCAAAATCAGCAAGATCTGGATTCAAGCCCTGATGCTAACATATACTGGCCATGTATGAGACACTGGGCACGACACTAAGGTTCTTACACACCTCAGACGCTAAGTTGCTAAATGGTTGCTGTAAGGTATAAGAAATTATGTTTCCACAGATGAAGAGGAAGTGGTCCTAACAATAGAATTCAGAAGTTGCCACAGGGGTAGGAGTGGTTTTACTCAGAATCATTTTTAACAATAATACCCAGAAACAGACAAAACAGGTTGACCCTAGTAGTGTGGTTAGAAATGAAGAAAATGAAACAAAGGTCGGGGCAGCTAGGTGGTGCAGTGGATAGAGCTCCGGCCTTAGAGTCAGGAGGACCTGAGTTCAAATCTGGCCTCAGACACTTGACACTGGCTGTGTGACCTTAGGCAAGTTACTCAACCTTCATTGCCTCACCAAAAAAGCAAAAAAAAAAAAAATGACAAAAAACCCCCCCAACCCAACAAATGTCATAGCTTGGCTAAGGTGTGCATGCTTAATGAGCTTATGCATATTAACTTCTCCTCTCCAGGGGGAGGATGAATACAATTTTAAGTACAACGTTGTATGTAGTGGGAGGGGAGGACACATTAAGGAGCCGTATGAAGTAGGCATGCCAGGAAGTTGTACACCCTGGAGTACCTGATCAATGGGGAAACAAGGAGGACCTTTAGTTTCAGGACAGGGATATAACTGCTTGCCTCTCACTTCTGTAGGGTGTGTCAGCCTCTAGCTGCACACCCACTTCTTACAAGAATGTATAATAAATGAGCTTGCCTCATCTGCCTTGGGAGTCTTTGTCTTTCATATAAAAGTTTTGTTTTTTGTTTTGTTTTGTTTTTTGCTTTTTGGTGAAGGTTAAGTGACTTGCCTACAGTCACACAGCTAGCATCATGTGTCTGAGGCTGGATTTGAACTCAGGTCCTCCTGACTCCAAGATTGTAGCTCTATCTACTGTGCCACCTAGCTGCCCCTAGAAGTTGTTTCTAACAGTTGTCACTCTGCATTGGTTGATGGAGTTTTCTTATAGGGAAAATAAAATCATGGTCTAGATTCTGTTTTCTCCTAAGCCCCTTCAAAACACGCATACGTAGACATCATAGACATAAATACACACACACAGAGGTAACATGATGTTAAAGTGTTGAAAATTTCTGCAATTTAATTAGTGTATGCAGGACCAAGAAAATTCAAATTTTAAAGCCGCCTTTCCCTCAAAATGCAAGTTCTTGGAAAGAATTATCTGGACACTTGATCCAACTCCCAACCTCACTTTGCTCACACTCATTTGAACATACTTTATTTATCTGATAGTTTTCTTTCATTTGCATGATTTTTTTAAACAAACCTCCAAATGAGACACAAATTATTATTGTCTGAATTATCAATTGAAAGATATTCCAATCATATGCTTGAGAATAAAACTTATCAAAATTCATTATTCCTCTTTCACAGAGGACAACAACAAATATAATTCTATGTCTTTTCTATTAAATGGATGACAATGCTTGGGTACAATTGTTGCCTTTTTTTTGTCTTGAAGTGGTTATACAAATTGTCTTGGTGCCTAAAACAAAAGGTCAAAATATGCTACATTTTACTAAGAAAAACCTGCGTTTTGATCAACTTGACTGAAGGTGAAAGGTCATGTGTAAGGAAGGATGCCAAGGTGCCCTGAACTTTTCTTGAAAGAAAACTGCATTTAAAAAAATAATCATGTACCATTCTCTCAAGAGATGAAATGAAATTTGTTAAAGATTTAAAAAATTTTTGTAAAGTTTTTTTGTACTAATTAACTCAAACTAGGGAATGATAGACTATTCTGATTCCACATCCCCTTTGCATGGAAAATCTGAGTGGAAAATTATAAATCTAAAAATAAATTGCCAAGTGGTTATTCATTTTTTTTCTTTCCTACTCTAGGACTGTAGAACCTTCTCAGTTGTCAGTTCAAATCAAAGAAGAGACCCTATCTATTCCCTTTTAATAATCTTTCTCCCTGGACATCATGATTTGGTCCATAGTTGTAGATGTGTACATATGTATGTGTGTATACAACACACATATACAAATATATACTATTTATATATGTATACATCTATGGTTGTATGTAATATGTAACATATACATGTATATAAATACACAAGGGAGTTGTTACTGTTGCTATTTAGTTTTGTTTTGTTTGTTAGGCAATTGGGGTTAAGTGACTTGCTCACGGTTACGCAGCTAGGTAAGTGTCAAGTGTTTGGTCTGAGGCCACATTTGAACTCAGGTCCTCCTGACCTCGGGGCCAGTGCTCTATCCACTGTGCCATCTAGCTGCTCCTACTGTTTGTTTTTCATTCTCGAAGAGGACCGTGACAGCAGGGAGGTGATGCCATGACATGCAGATGAATTGGATTTAAGTGAGGGAGGGCTGTGCAAAGTCACAAGCCTCACTTTCTCCTCCAGAGCTGCCTGGGTCCAGTTGCCAGATATAGATCAGGACAATTGGAGATGGCCCAGGATGTAGTAGGGGACTTCTGCCTTTGCGAGCTAAGATCTTTAACAGATCTCAGTTTGACCGAAGTAACACCCATTCAGTGATTAAGGCTTAATAAGAATTGAGGCAGAGAATGGCCTCTTTATCTAGTTAAAAATTTAAAATAAATAAATAAATAATAGATCTGGGAGGGAAAGACCCTCAAGGTTTCTGGCTGAAATAGAAACAATTGCTATTTACATTCATTCTGAGCCAATCAGGGTTCAAACAATGACCAAGTAGGGCACTAGGTATCATAGGGTTTAAACAGATCTTACAAACCATTTAGCCTAATCTCCTTTTACAGATGGGGAACCTGAGGTCTGGAGGGGTTAGGTAACATGCCCACAGTCACAGAGATAACACCTGTCAGAGCCACAGTTTGAACCTAAGTCTTTTAATTTCAAATCCAGTTCCCACTATACCATACTGCTTATCTGGAAGAATTGGATTCTGGTTAAAACATTACCACTTACCAGCTGTGTGAGCCTGCTGCAGATATGAATTGGATGGCCTCTGAGGACCCTTCCAACTTTTAGATTCTGTGAAGTCACAGCTTAGCTTCAGTTTTCTTATGATGTAGAAATAATAATGATTATACCTTTTCCCACTTAACTTGTTGTACCGAGAAATCAGTGAGGGAGACCCAGACGTAATTTAAAATGTGGCTTTATTAGCGTGTGGCTGCAAGGGGTTTGCACACCCAAATCATGCAGCCCCGATCAGGGGTCGAGCTAGGGTTTATATGGAAAACAGCATGGGAAAGAAATGCCAGGAACACTGATGAGGTAATCCAAAAGTGCAGGTGTCTTTGGGGGCTATGGATGGGAAAGTACAGGGAGTATACTGGACAGGGAGGGAGATGACAGAGGTATGGATCTTTGGAGTCTGACAGGAGGAAGAGTCCTTGGGCTGGCCAAGGACAAAACTCCTTGGGCTGGGCAAGACACTCCTCTCCCTCTGTCTTGATGAGAGAATGCTCTGCAACAAGGGAAAGCTTTCTCACAAGACAGGAACTTACTGAGGAATTGGGAGGCTTCCAGAGACATGATCTGAGGGCTGGGGCCTGAGCAGCTCAGCTCTGTGTAGCTGTACCAGGGAGACAGATAAGGGTCGTGCTGAGGCCCATGCATGAATAACTGCTAGGCACAGTGTCCTTGGGCGGGGGAGTGGTTGTCAGAGACAGTGTTTCTGAGACTAGGGAGAAATTGGGGCACAAGTACAAGCACAAGCACCCGAGCACCCCATCATTACAGGTCAGAGATCACACAAACCAGACCAGGTGTCCTAGTCTCTGGTATAAACATAATTATCTAAAGCAATTATATTGCAAGCTTTCTTATCCATTTGTGTTGGAGGTATGGGCTGTGCTCAGCTACGCAAGAGTATATTTCGCTATTGTTTAGATTTAGGAGGAAAGAGGTCTGGGGCAAGATTAAGCAGTAATTTCTGCTTTCCATGGCTTAAAGGGCCCTACTACCTAAATGGTAAAATAATGTTCTGCATTACAAACTAAGTATTCTTAAACTAGAATTTATGAACTTAAATTATTTTGATAAATGTAATCCAATATAATTGATTCTTTTGTAATCGTATATAATTTATTTTATGCATTTAAAAAATTATTCTGAGAAAAGGTCTGTGGGTTTCAACAGACTGCCAAGATGTCCACAATACAAAGAGGTTAAAAACACATCCATTTAAGGATATACATATTTTTAAAAAAATTAATACCATTATAAAAGAAATTTTTAGAATTCTTAGATATGAAATCAATAAACCTGCCATAATTTTGGAAGTCTAAATTTAACAAAAATAAAACAAAATGTATTTTAGAAAACTATCCAGTAACCCCAATGAAAATATAGCAAATAAAAAGTCATTTTGAAAAGGAAAAAATTTGAGGGTCATACCAAGAAATAAGTATCTTAACTTTCCTTTCTCATTCCTTTTCCTACTCAGAATCTAGACATTATAAAAGTTAAAGGCAAAAACTAAAGAAACAACACATTTTAAGTAAGAAGGCATTATAGTCTACATACTTATACATAGCAATAGTGAATGTCTTAAACATTTCTAGCTGACGCCAAAACTAATGTCATTAGTATAGTGTAATTTTTCACAAATTATACTTTGCTTCCTTGGAAAAACGTAGGCACCAGGAACATAGTTCTTTGTTTCTAGCAGAAATTCTAGTTATTTGTTATAAATGTAAAGCAGAAAACACTTTTAATATGGAGCAATTCTTCAAGTGTTTTTCATCAATAACAGTACTTACCACATTTTCACTCTGTGTCTCAATATCCAAATAGGACGGAGGCATCTGCACTTTGTTAAGCACTTTGAAGCAAGTTTTTAAGGCATGGGTGAGTTCGGGCAAGGTTAAAAATTCCAGTTCTTCATAAAGGCACTGCACCATGTAACAGAGCATCTGTGGGAGATACTGAGTTTGTACCTCAGAATAAAGTTCCTATTTTTAAAAGAGAAGAGGGATATACTTCAAAATGTCATCTCATAGAAACTTATTTTACCAATCTGAATAAGCTTCACATTAATTCCAAATTTAGCAAGCAGAACAAAAGATAATTTATTTCTTTTCTTTCTTGAACAACTCAACTGATGTTTTACTTGGTCACTTATTTAATCATTCTCCTTTTTCTTTCCCAACAAAGAGAGGAACATATGACAACTCTCATTTGTGAAAAATCACACAATTGTAATGTTTTAATCAGGAAATGTGCCTATTTTGTTCTCTTTACTCACAAAGTAGGACTTTGCAAATAGTGTATTACTGGGATAATGTTTAATTTGATTTAAAAATATTTTGATAACTGTATTTCAATATAATTGGCTTCCTTTTTAATCTTATATAGTTTATTTTAAGCATATTTAAAATTGGCTCAAAAGTTATAACCCACTTATAAGATAGATTTATACAGCAAGTCATCTACATCTACTTTTCACATACAAGAAAAAAAAGATGATGAGTTCATGAGTTTATATATTGCACGTGATTCTTTTTCAAATAAGCTGGCCTGTCACTCTAAAGAGAAATGAGAAGACAACAGCAATAATCTCTTTAAAAGTTTGTCTCTCTTACCAACGGAATTACATCAAGGAGGAACACAAGCAACATGCAAAGTTCTGAAACTGTGGGAGAAATGCTGTTTTTTGTAAAGGGATGGCTTACTTCCATGGATCTGCTTCTGCCACAAAAAAAAGGGAAAGAAACATATTTTTTAGATATCATCTTTAGTATTGAAAGACTTTAAAACACTTAATTCTCTTCACATTAGCTTCAAGTATAGTAATAGCTTCTGTGGTTCTAACAACACAGATTCTAAAGAATGGCTAACCATTCATTGGAACCTAAAACTAGGAAGTTTAGGTGGACCAGGACTAGCTTTGGCAACAAGGCAAGCCAAGTAGAACTTCAACTTGCCAAATTCAGATCCCAGAAGCACTCTTTCAAATTTTAGATCCAAGAGATGATCAACATTTTCATGTTTCTGCAAATTACTTGTTACTTAGAATCCTACAGTTTCAATAGAGAAGCTTGATTAGGATAGGCATAATCTGTCTTTCACAGGGTCATACCCTTCCTACAATGAAATTCAATACTTTTTTTAAAACAATATCACAGGATAGACTCATCAAAGGTTAGAGGTAGAAGAGACTTTTGGAAATCACTTAGCCCAACCCCTTCAGTTTGGCGGAGGAGAAAGCTGAGGCCCAGAGTAAAGTGACTTGCTTAAAGTTGTATAGTGAGTTACTATGTTAAAACTATTATTGAAACTTGGATCTTCTGATTCTCAAACCCAGTGTTCTTTTCAAGTTCGATGAATCACTAGGTACCTCTGACTTGTCCCAGCTCCAGATGCAAATTTAATAATTTCCCTCCTATCAAATATCTTAGAATATACAGTACCACCTATGAATTCATCTTAGAAAGATGACTTTGACACAGAAACAAAACAAAGAAATGTCCTAATCTGAAACTGAGACTATTAAAACCTTGATTCTGATGAGTTTGGGTACAGAATTACTATGATGAGAAAAATAGGGGCCCCTCCACCTGAGGCAAATAGACTGGTCAATGAGATAATGAAATTCAAATAGGCTGGTCAATGACATACCAAAACTAAGAGGTGCCTCTACACCCTGGGCCGAACAATGGAATAATGATGTGGTTAGATATGCACAAAACTCTGAGCTTTCCTCACCTTTTGGTCCTTGATTACCTTTCCTTTCTGTACCTGATCACCCACTACAGGTTTTCCTCTATAAGAATCCCCAGCTTCTCCTGGCTAGCTGTAACCTCCTTTAAGGAGGAGTCTGCTTTGTGTGTTATCTAGAATAAATGCCTTTACTTAATTTGGAGACAACCTGAGAGAATTCTGAGATAACACCACCACCACCACCACCACCACCACCCACCACCACACACACACACACACACACACACACACACACACACACACACACACACACACACACATCCCTTGCACCCCGACATTTTGGTGATCTTGCCCCTCTTCAATTAGATGTATATTTTAAATCAATATATTCTTTTAAACTTTAAACAAGTTAAATATCATTCTTTACATGTTTAATACTTTGTTTTGAATTCAATCTTGTTCTCTTTTTCTATCTCCACTAATCCTTGTATTTTAGCCAATTCAGCTGTTCTGTAGCCTTTTAAAATTATCACTTATTTTTCTTTGTTGATTTAAAAATTTGTTGCTTTTTTTGGCTTTCTTATGATTTTTTTTAGTCATTTCTGTTTTTTTTTTAAATTTGTTGCTTTTTGGGGGGAGTGTAGACAAGCAGTCTTGCTTTCTTTGATCCTCTCACTCTGCTAACCTGGTTCAGTTTCATGATCTAAAATTTGAAAGGTGATATCCTATTCTTGAGCTGAAGACTCATCTTCTCTAAGAAGATAAAGTCCCAAAGAACACTATCAACATAGATGTTGAGCAGAGTGATGCATCTAGAAATGGCACAGCACGTTTTCTGTAAGTTACACTCTTAGGAATATCCCCTCAAATGGTGAGGCTTTTTGGTTTAATTAGCATCTTTGAATCAGAAGATCAAATGCTGCTCTTTTTGCACAAAATACTTGATATTTTATTACCTTATTTTCTTATTTTTATAATTTTATAATTACCTTATTTTCTCCAACTTCACTCCTTGTGTGACAAACACTAACATTTTATTTCCTTCTGCAGTAGTTAGGTTATGAAAATTCAGCAAAAGTCACAGAGACTGTGACTTTTATATATATATATATTTATAATCTAATCACTGTAACCACCCAAGAAAGTTCTTATATGGTTCATTTCTCTTAAATATCCTTTTATACCAAACTGTATAATTACCTAAAGTAGTCTTCAAAACATCGGGTCATATAATCCCAGATGAAATCTGTACTTAGGGAAGTAATTAGAAAATTCACAGTTTTAACAATCTCAGAGGCATATCTGTTTTCTTTTATTGCACTGTGGAGAAAAAAAAGGAATATATCTGTGAAGAAAGTTAATTCATTTTCTTTTTAAAATATTATTTGTTATGTTAGATGCCTCTCTGGGAGGGCTTATGGAAGGAGAGGGGTTACTGGGAGAAATTTGTTGATACACAAAAAAGATACCAATATTTATTTTTTAAAAAAGAAATGGCTTAAGTTAAGAGAATATCCTAGATCTGAAATGGTGTTATTCTACAAATCTCCTTAGTTTAGTATTTTCATAATTCTTTATTCCTAAACACCCAAAAGGTGATTTCTGAGGAAGGTAAATTTATCAAAGTCCCCATGGAGAAAATTTTCAAAAGGGGAATTATTTCAACACTTAGGTTAAATATGAAGAAACTATCTTCCACAACCAGTAAGAATTAGCATGAAAGTCATTCTAAGTATTACTTTAGTGACTGAAGAGAACTCATTAACAAAGTAAAAGCTCTCAGCACATTCATTATCAGTTAGAAGATCTCCTCAAGTTGAAGAGAATTAATATAATTTAACTCAAATGCCAAGTCTCATTGAAGGAAAAAGATATTAAGGTTAAAGAAGAAAGAGCTTGTTTTCCCTAAAAAAAAAGGGTTAGAAATTTTTGAACACTATACATAACTAAGCAAATTTATTACTCATTTCTTGAAAACAACTTATTTTCTATCTTCAAGTCTGTCATCACACACATGACCCTCCCTAAATAGTGACTGTTGTACTCTTTCAAAATTTGACTCACTTCTCACAGTGCCTTGCACATGGTAGAGACTTAATGTATATTGGTTTAATTGAAAAAAAATACCTACTTCCTTTTAAAATTATTAACACCTAGCTCTATATATTAGGACCCTGGATGAGTCCCTTAACCTCTCTGTTCCTAGGTCTCCTAGGCACGTAGGTAAAATGGGAATAATAATAGCACATACTTCCCACTGGGGTTATTGTGAGGATAAAATTTGTAAGGCATCTTGCAAACCTTAAACTACAAACATTAGCAATTATTCAACTAAGCAAAGTGTCTAGTTTGCACAAAGCTTGGTAGTAGATTAAAATTAAAAGATACCTGTCCTCATGCCAACTTGCAGTCTGTTGAAGAGAAACAACATATACAAAAAGAACTAAATACAAAATTATTTCAGGATGGGGAGGGCACCAACAAGGCAGGTAGAGATGGTAGCATGAGATCAGGGAAGGTTTTGTAAAGAATGGAGTTCCTCTGTTGGGCCTCGAAAGGAAGACTGGAGATTCTAAGAGAGAAATCTGAGAAGAGTTCTAAGCAAAGTCACAGAGATGGGAGATGTTCAGAGAAGAGCGAGTAAGGTAGTTTGGCTGAAATATAAAGTATATAAAGGTGAGTAATGTGAAATAAGACTGGAAAGTTAGATAGGAGACATATTTTAGAGGGCTTTAAGTTAACAAGCACTTATTAAGCTTTAAATGCCAAGGTAGGGAGTTTTACTGCCCAGAGGCAATAGCTTTCCACTACAGAGTTTTGGGTAGTAGTGTGACAGTTAGACCTGCATCTTAGAAGTATTAATTAGGCATCGAGGTGGCTATCTTTACTTTAGAATCTCTTCCCCCCCCCAATTCTCTTTACTCTTGCCCTCTCTCTCTGTATGTGTATATATATATATATGTACACACACACACACACACACACATATACATCTCCTCACTTTCTAGAGTGCTATATGACCACCTTTAGTTTTTATATTTGGTTCATAAACAATATTAGTCCTACAATCTAGTGGAATCAACACTATGTCCTCTCTAATTCCCTATAAGATTTTCCTACAGTGACTATTCAATAACATTGACTTTTAGAATAACCTAACATATTTTATCTGAGCAAATGAGATTTTTATAGAAGGGAAGTAGAGAGAAAAGTTTTGTTGTTTTGTCATTCAGTCACATCTGACTCTTCGTGACCCTGTGGACTATAGCATGCCAATATTATCCATGGGGTTTTCTTGGCAAAGATATCAGAGGGGTTTGCCATTTCCTTTTCCAGTGGATTGAGACAAACAGAGGTTAAGTGACTTGCCCAAAGTCACACAGCTAGTAAGTGTCTGAGGACAGATTTGAATGCGTGTCTTCCTGATGCCAGGCCTGGCATTCTATCCAATGAGCTACCTAGTTACCCTGAAAATACTGTGATAAAAAGGAAGAAAACACATTCACCAAAGGAGGAAATAGTCAAAAGTGTATTGTGCTTTGGAACCAGAAGACTTGTGTTCATATCCTAGTGTAACCTTAGGCAAGTCATTGTACCTGTTTACCCTACCCTGAGTAATGAAGCGGTTAGACTAGAAAGCTTCTAGGGCTCACTTCCAGCTCCAAATATAACTGTGAAAAAGACAATTAAAAGAAAACTCCTCAATGTCATACCTTGTAAGTGAATTTCCACTTTGAATGTAGCTAAGTTTAAGCTCAATTCCAAGAGCATCTCTACAATAAGAGAATAAGGCTCTGATCACTTCGAGAAATAAATCCCCAACAACCTGAGGACCTGCAAGTGAAAAAAAAATAAGGTCAATCCACAAACAAAAGTTAACAAAAGTTAGTCTAATTTCTTACTCATAAGTTAAACACTCATAAAAAGCAGACTTATTTGTATGAAGAGGATAATTCTATAACATGTAAACGTCATACATATTTCTCATTAAAAACTTTAGATGTTGGGGGAAAATTGGCTTAGAAAAGAGAGAACTTGAATTGTTGATATATTCTTAAATTGCTTAATTACCAGCATTACTTTGTATGAATACATATTTATAGAGCAATTACCTATCCAGGATGATCTTGATAAAACTGTAACATACATAAAACTGACCCTCATGATGTCAGTTTCAATAACATATAATTGAGACAGTATGAAAGACGCAGTCATTAGTAGGACTATTTCTCAACTCCCAAACCATCAGACATACACCTACACATACAATCTGAAGAAAATGGCCAGCATACAGGAAGAAAATGAAAATTCTCAAAGACAGGTTAATACATACTTAAAAGATATCCATAGAAATAATCAAAACACATAGATTAAAAAAAAAACCTCAAGGTCTCAGGGTCTATCCTTTTTGTTTTCTCTACAGAAGGACAGAGATACTTCCTTCCATATGAAGAAACAATACTTTAGTTACATGCTAAGTTGTAGAATACTTCCACTAAGCTCTCCAATGTTTTTATATTTCTCCAAGACTTATACCATATGGTGCCTCAGCACCACATACAGAGAACAGTTTGTAATTATCTTTAATTCAACAAGTTGTCCCAGGTTGAGATGGTCTAGAAAGTCATGGTCTAGAAAGGGCATACCATAAGATTTACCAAGGAGTAAAACACATGATTGTGTGTTATCATTTATTTTCTTCATACATACACTCCTTTTTTAGACTAAGCCATGATTACTCATCAAGGCTACAGGCAATATGAAGCAAAAGGAAAATCTGTTTTGGCTATTAGAGCTCAACAATGTGAGTTGGAAAGAAAAGCTTCACTGTGCACAATTCAGAGTACAGTTACTACTACGGAGCAGTGGAACAGGGTTTTGAAGACCACATGCTTTATTTACATCTTCCTTTTAGTTAACACTGAATATGTATCTATCTCGGCATCTTCAAATAAAGTTTATGTTTGAAAATATCTAATCTCAGAAAGGCTTATTTAAGGTTCATTGTCAAGTTCTGGAAAAGTGGCAAATGAGAGAAAAGTCTTTTTTAAAAAGCAGACAAACCCCCCCATTTGTTATGGGAATTTTCATATTCATAAAATGATACTTAGGTCTCAATTTTTAAATTCTTATATACTATATTTGAATTAGGGAATTAATTCCTCAAGATGAATATTCAGGCTTTCTTCTGCTTTTCAGATTCAATGACTATAAGTAGTTCACTAATGACTGTTGAGAAACATTGTGAATACTTGACAAGAAAACATCAATAAGAAAGAAATTCTGCAGAGAAGAAAGAAGGCTTAAATGTTACCAAAGATTTAATGAGGCTTAAGCAAATATATATTACTTCAGTGGATATTCTAGCAAACTATGTAAATGTACTAAGATCTTTCCTACCACTTTTTCCCTCTTTAAGGAAAATATTAAGAAATATTATTTCTGTCTGAAGTCTTTTTTGGAGCCATCTGAATGAAATAAGCCTTGTCAGTACTGAATCAAATTCCAAGGGAGAATTTCCTAATCTGAAATCCATAACATCCTTATCAAAGACCTAACTAATTTCTAAAGGGAAATAAAGTCAAAGTTCAGGGAGCAACTCTGATCTCTATGCAGACAGATTTAGGATGGTGACTGGTGAGAATATTGAGGGGATTAGGACAGCAAGTGGTTAATTGTGGAAACTGAGTGAACCACAGTGACTCTATCTTTCGACTCAATTCTGGAGCTAGCTCAGTTTCCTTTCTATTCAATTGTGGGTCTAGCCCAACTTCTGTCTTGTGAGAAAACTTTATTCAATTGCGGGGATTATGAGAGGACTCTGCTGCATTGTTTGAACCTAACCCTGCGTGGCTGGGAAGCTGAATCACCTCTACCTGCTGCTTAGAGACCCTTAACTAAGGACCTGTATTATGCTGACCAGAAACCCAGTCAGATCTAAAGATTGATGCAAGAGGTTTTCTTACACGTCTACAGCTCAAGCAACTCACAAATCTTATCTGAAAACTGGCCTCCTACTGATCAACCAGTTATTGCTTCTATGTTGCTTTGACTGAATAAACTTGGGGGGGAACAGGACACCTCCTTTTCTGATTTCAGGGAATTACACCTGTTTGCTTTTCATCTTCCAATTTGGAAAGTTAATTGGTCTTATTTGACGAATTGGTTTTAATATATGAAAGTCTGTCTCCCCTTGTATTCGGGGTCTGGTGCCAAAGCTTAGAAAGGCAGCTGATTCTGATGTGTTGGGCAATCGGCATGCAATGCTTAATAAACTCATATGTTCAGAAACTCAAACCTTTGTTTTCTCATTCATTTCATCTTTCACCTGCCACATTGGACAAAAGCAGAAACTTCTTCTACAAAACAAATTAAGAGCATTATCTCTTTTTTAACCTTTGACCAGTTGAATTGGTTTGGGAAGATGATTCTCCATAGTGCATTGTTGAAGTTATTATTGTTTTAAGTTACTCAAAAATTCAAATCAAAACTTTGGGCCTTTATTTAATCTTGACAGTGGAATTTTGCTTTTCTCTCTTGATTATTACAAAATTTTAAGTAGAAATGGTTAGGTTAGAGAGATTTTCAAAAGCAGTTCTGTTCCACATCCTTTTCAATCTGTCTCTTTTTAAGCTAAAAATTTGATAGTTAATAAATTAGTTTCTGACAGGTTTGTGCCAATCAAGTAGAGTATTGAATTTTTCTCCTAAAAAATTAAGGAAAAAAAAGGAAAAAATTAAGGAGTACAAAAGAAATGGACTTGGAAAATGAGGCTCACATATTATCTGCTTAAAAATCAAATTACTGGGGGGGCAGTTAGGTGGTGCAGTGGATAGAGTAATGGCCCTGAAGTCAGGAGGACCTGAGTTCAAATCCAGCCTCAGACCAAACACTTGATACATGTGACCCTGGGCAAGTCACTTAACCCCAACTGCCTAACAACAAAACAAAGCAAAAAAGTCAAATTACTAGACTTTAACTACTGAACACAGATTCATAAGCTGTGATAACAAGACATCATGCAATATGATTGGCTTGGAAATAAAGTGGGCATTTTATTCCTATCATTTCAGTAAGTGAAATTCATATAATAGATCATAAATTCATAAGATGAAAAATCAAAACATAATATTAATCACTCTGATGACAACTGAAGTTCATAACAATGACCCTGAAGCATGAGAAGATCCTGAAGTGGCTCTGAATGAAAAATATAAAATTATTTTCAACACAATTTTAACATTAAAATACTTTTTACTGTATTACCTATTTCAGGCTTGTCAAGGAGACTAACGAGGATACGGAAAGGTTTCAGGTAAGCCTGATGACTTTCTTCAAATTCAGAGCTGGTGAACTTCTGATGCAAAATTTCAATCAATGCCTAATTTTTAAAAATGACATGTTAGAATACTTCATACCAAGGTGTAAAAGTTTAAAAGATTTTTTTCTTTTTTGAGGCAGCTTTGTGGCACAGTGGCCTAGAGTCAGGAAGATTTGAGTTCATATTTGGCCTCAGACACTTATTAGTTATGTGACCCAAGGCAAGTTGGATACCTCTGTATGAAATAATAAAAAGTATGAAATAATTCCTACTTGTAATAAGCTTACATTCTACTGGGAGAGACAATAAATACATGTAAAATACAAGAGCATAAATATAACATTAACAAATGCATATACATATATTGACAACACAAAGTAATTGAATACAAAGAAAAATTTAGGAGAAAAGGCACTAGCAGATGGGGGGAGGGTCAGAAAGGGCTGGACACATGGACAAAACACACATATTTTGCCACGGCTCAGCAAAATAAGTCTATTGATATCTTAGAATAAATAGCTCTCTGAATTTGGAAACCTTTGGTCAGTAATGATCCCCCTACCTCAATTAAGAGGTCTTTTGAGTATTTTTCAAAGAAATAGGCGGATTGGTCTTCATAAGATGTTGAGACGTTCGATTGAGGCACAAGAGTATTTCCTTTGATATCTGAGCCTACAAATGAAATAAAAACATTCATTCAGAAGGGAGTTGAACATAAAACATATAAAGTAAGCAAGATAATATCACATAATGTGGGGCAAGATTCTCATCTTCTAGTATCTTGTAATGCAATTTATCCTAGAAACCCAGAGATTGAGAATTGAGCAGTAGAGCTGGAGTCTCATGCTACTCTTTTAATAACTGAAAACTGATAACAGTAACCAACCATGACATAGGCAGAATACCATTTTAATCTGCCTCAACAGTCTACACTTATTTTTTACATTGACATGGACACACTTGATTCTGTTAATGGCAACTTCTACATACAGCAGGACTATATACTAGTCCCCATTCAATTAGCAATTAGGCATAATAAAAATATTGTTTTTTAGTACAATAATATTTTAAAGAAACTATTGTGTATGAAACATTGTGCTAGGTACAGGGGAGATACAAAGTTTAGATAAGATATGGGACATGCACTCAAGGATTTACAGTCTAGTAGAGGGAATGAGACGTGTGGACAGAAAATTATAGTTTTATATTACTCAAGTGCAAGAGAGAATTACAAAACAAAGTACTACCAGAGAAGTAAGTGCCCTTCAGAAACTGGCATGAGACTATCTTCGCAGGCAGGGGTAGCTGGGTGGCCTAGAATCAGGAAGACTCATCTTTATGAGTTCAAATCTGGCCTCAGACACTTACTAGCTGTGTGATCCTGGGCAAGTTACTTAACCCCGTTTGCTCGAGTTTCTTCATCTGAGAAATGAACTAGAGAAGGAAATGGTAAACTACTTCTTTGCCAAGAAAACCCCAAATGGGGTCACAAAGAATTGGACACAACTAAAACAGATTGAACAACAGTCTTTCCAGGCCAATTACGCATTATGTAGTTCCCCTTTGTAGAGTCTACATTCCAGACAAACTGGCCAACTTGCTGCTTCCTGTAAATGACATTAAATTGCCAACCTCCATGGCCTTACCTAAGCTAATCTCCGTGCTTAAAATATCCCTTCTCTTATGCTTAAGAGGCTATAAAACTGTGCATACCCTTTGATCCAGCAATACCACTGCTAGGTTCGTATCCCAAAGACATCCCAAAAAAAAGGGAAAAGGACCTTTTTGTACAAAAGTATTTATAGCAGCTATTTTTGTGTTGGCTAAGAATTAGAAACTGAAATCAATTAGGGAATGACCAAAACAAGCTGTGGTATATGAATGTAATGGAATATTACTGAGCTATAAGAAATGACAAGCAGGATTTCAGAAAAACCTGGAAAGACTTACATGAACTGATGCATGGTGAAGTAAATAGAATCAGGAGAATGTTGTACTCAGTAACAACAATATTGTTCAATGAAGAATTGTAAATAATTTAGCTATTCTTAGCAATACAATGATCCAAAACAATTCCAAAGGACTAATGATGAAGCATACTATCTGCCTCCAGAGAAAGAACTAATATTGTCTGAATACAGATTCTACTTAGACTGATAGCCATTCAGTGTTCCCAGACACCCCAGCCAAAAACCTCCCCCTCCCTAGAAGCCTCAATAAAAGATGATACCAAATTTTATTCCCTTTAGACAACCTTCCTGGGGGTTGGATAAAGATTCCTTTTCACTTTCATCCAGGGACTTAAAATCACTACCAAGCATGACCAATCACACAAAAAGGGTCATACCTTCAATATTGCAATCACCCCAAAATATGCTACATCCATGTTAAAAATTCTGAAATCACCTTACCTGACCATAATCTATTAGTCTTAAACCTCTCCCTCTGCCTTCCTTTACACAATGCTACTCTTCATTCTAACCATGACCTCCAATCTCTTAATCTCTCAATCCTCTCCCAGGCTACCCCCCTTGCACTAGCCACTCTCTCATTTTCTCTCCATCTTGAAACAATTCAACTCTACACTGTCTTCCTCTTGAATCTGCAGGCCCCTTGTCATATCACTGATTATGCCCAGCCAAGTCTCAGTCTTGCATCACTCCCACCATTTGTTACCTGCACACTTATAGATGTGCTGCTGAAAGAAGATGGAGAAAATCATACAAACATAGTGACTGGATGTACTACAAATTTATGTTATGTAATCTCAATCAGGCTTTCACTGCTGTTAGGCAATCCTCCCAAACCTCCCTCATCAACTCCCTATCCCACTCTCCAGGGCAGCTCTTCCTAACAGTTTCATCCCTTCTCAAACCTCCCATGGCTCTCCGTCCTCACATTCTCTCTGCTGAGAATCTTGCCTCATATTTTACAGGAAAAATTGAGGCCATTCACCATGAACCCCTTCTTCTCCCCTATTCCTCATCTCCTATTACTCAGGTGCTTTCTGCTACTTTCTCCTCCTTCACCCCTGTCTTACATGATGAAGTGACTTTACTCTTTACTAAGGCTAAATCCTCTACTTATTCAAGTGATCTCATTCTATCCCACCTCCTCCAATAGATTGCCCCCTCTGTCATCCCTACTCTTTCACTTATTTTCAATGTCTCCTTCTCTACTGGTACATTTCCTACTGCCTACAAACATGGCCATATCTCCTCTATCCTGAAAAAACAAAACAAAACAAGATCCTTACTTGATCCTTCCATCCCTACTAACTATCCTATTTCTCTTCTACCCTTGTAGCTAAACTTCAAAAGGCCATCTACATTCGCCTCCACTTTTTTTCCTCTCACTCTCTTCCTAACTCCTTACAATCTGGCTTCCAACCTTACTGTTCCACTGAAATGCTCTCTCTCAAGTTATTAATGATCTCCTGAGGTATCTTCTCAATCCTCACTCTCCTTGAATCCTCTGCAGTCTTTGACACTGTTGATCATTCTCCCCTCCTTGATTCTCTTCTCTCTAGGTTTTTGGAACACCATGCTCTCCTCATTTTCCTCAACCTATTTGATTACTCCTTCTCTTTCTCCTTTACTAGATACTCCTCCAGTTCATGCCTTCTAACCATAGATGTCCCTCAGGGTTCTGAACTGGGTTCTCTTCTCTTCTCTTCTCTTCTCTTCTCTTCTCTTCTCTTCTCTTCTCTTCTTTCTCTTCTCTTCTCTTCTCTTCTCTTCTCCCTCTATACTACTTCTCTTAGTGATCTTATCAGCTCCCATGGACTTAATTAAATTCTGAACTAGAAACAGCCTATTTTAATTTTTTTTAAAAAAATTATTACATATTATTCAGTCAGTACCTAGCAACCATGCATAAAATCTTCTGTTAAGAGACATATCTCTTCTCAACAAAGTCTGGGTAGCAGCTGAAAGTATTCGAACAATATCCGATCTGAGCAGTGGAATGGCACTTTTATTGGAGTCCTAATAGAAAAAAGAAAACTTTTCTGTAGATAATTGAAGAAGACAAATTAACTACCTTTCTGAATGCAATTATTAGCAAGATATCAAAAACTTTTATTTCTAAAACTTTACTTTTAAAGCCATTTCTCAAAAGCAGTTCGTACTCTAATTCAGTGTTTCAGTATTGGAAGGGACCCTAGTGGTGCTGAAGCTCAAATCCCTACTAGACAGAGAAATCTATTCTATTATATCTTTAAGGCATCATTCAATGTCTTAATAGGAAGGAAAGATGAAAGAAAACAAACATTTATTAAGCACTTACTATGTGCTAAACACTTCACAATTGTCTTATTTGATCCTCACAACAACCCTACTGTGTGTAAAGAGCTGTTAGGTAATAGACATATAAAGACAAAAATGAAATAACCCCTGACTGGGGAAATATAACAGACACAGATCAATAAACACAAGGTAATTAGAAGAAAGAGAAAATACTAACAACTGGATGAATTAGGGAAGGCTTCACAGAGGAATCTGGCCTAACTGACAAATAGAAGCTAAAGCTTCTGAGATATAGGCACTATATAAATTCTAGCTGCCACTGCCACCACCAGCACCACCATTACTACTATTATTACATACTATGTGGAAGCATGAACTGGAAGGCTGAATATAAGGAACAACTTGAAGGCCAGCTGAGCTGGAATGTAGATATATAAAAGGGGGTAATGTAAAATAAGGCTTGGAAAGGGAAGTTTTAAGCTAGATTTTGAAGAACCTTAAATGCCACACTAAGGAATTTATATTTTATCTTAGAGGTGAGAAGGAACCATTCAAAGTTTTTGGTTAGGGAAATAACACCCATATCTATGCCATAAGGAGATTATTTTGGAAACTATATGAAGGATAGATTGGCCAAAGGAAAGACCGGAGATAGGGAGAACCATTAAGAGGCTGTTACAATGGAATGATTAGAAGTTAATAAGGATCTGAAATTGTATAGTAGTTATATAAGTGGAGAAAAGGAGATGAATGCTAGATGATTAGAATTGATAGCACATGGAAACTCACTAGCTATGGAGGGGAAGGAAGAGTGAAGAAAGGCAGACTTAGAGATTATGAACCTGGATAACTAGAAGGATGATAGTACCTTCAATAGAAATGGAAATTTGGAATAGAGGTGTGTTTAGAGGAGAAGATGATGAGATCCATTTTGGGCATGTTGAATTTGAAATGCTTGAGATAATGAGATATAGGTGTCAAGCAGGCGGTTGGTGATTTAGAACTAAGTTTATGAGATTATGTCTAGATATGAAAATTTATGAATCATTAATATAGAAGTAATACCTAAAAAATTAGAACAAATGAGGTCACCAAGGGAAAAAGTGGAGATAAAGAGATAAGAAAGTTTAGGACACAGCCCTGGGGGATACTGACCTTCATGGGATAGAAGAAGAATAATGAAAGAGACCAGGAAAGAGTGGTCATAGGGCAGGTGGAGAATCAGAAGAGTTGC